>NC_029773.3:88219085-88219915 GCF_000817695.3 Arachis duranensis | reverse complement strand
AAAAATGTTATTGCAGATACATTAACAAGAGAATGGAGTTCGTCTACAACGCATTAGATCAAGAAATTCAAAAATACGAACAAGAACTCGAAAAATGCAAGCATTGTCAGCAAATAAGGACACAGATCCAATCCCTCAAGAAGGCCATCGAAGCAATGAAATCAACACAACAACCAAAACCATCAGAGTTCAGCTAGCTAAGCGTGGTGGACAAATCAGGTGAAGAAAAAATTCCAGAAAATAAAACAATTGCTGAAATTATCAAAAAATCCACCCAAGATAAAAAATATTATGTAATTTATAATGGCCCCATGAAAGGAGTATATGATGCTTGGGAAAAAGCAGCACCATTTACACATCAATCAAGGATAATTCATAAAGGAGGGTTTTTAACACTGGAAGAAGCAAAGGAATCTTTCAGGGAATATGAAAGCTCTTCATCCAGAGCAAACCCTAAAAAGAGTAGATAAAGCCCCAATTCAAACCCAGAGAACAGGGATAATAAGAAACATTCCTACAAGGGCCGAAATCAAGGAAAAGAAAAGGGTCTGTAGATCAAATCTCAAAGAAACCCTTAACATAGTCCTAAATTGGACCGAAGAAAAAAGGGCAATCTTGGGATATTACCCTATTGCCAAAGAACAGTTAACAAAGCTAGTTATATTTCCAGATGCTTCCCCATCTGACACCTATCAATTTTTCCAGTATGGATTAATTGATACAATTTTAATTTTTAATGATTTGAAAATTATTAGTGAGTTTCCTGCAGGATTTATTGATGCAGTAAAGAGATTTAAAAATATGATTGACAACGTAAATCCAAGGGATAT
>NC_029773.3:88206510-88218516 GCF_000817695.3 Arachis duranensis | reverse complement strand
ACCACAAGTGCCAGCTATGTGTCTCAGAGTTATCTGAAGAAAGCAATAATAAAACGGAATCAACCCACATGATAAAGGAAGAAGACAACGCATCTGAAGGTCACATGATGAAAGAAGAGGACAGCACATCTGAAGCATCTCTCAACATTATTGCATAGTGACGTAAGCGCTTATGTCATAGAGCACCAACAATGTAGCTGGTGCAAGATAATAAACAATGACGTAAGCAATGACGTCATAAGAAGGGTAAGGATGGGAATTGTCCATCAGACCCAACCATTATAAATAGGTTGCTTAGGCAATTGTAGAAGGCATCAAACCATAGAAAGCAGGAGGCTAAGAGTACTCATATGCTAGGAGAGCAAAGAGGAAGCTGCCGAGGCGATTCTATGGTTTGAAGAAGAATTCCCTTAGGAAAAACCAATTCTAAACTCCCCTCTGGAGTTAGTATCTACAATTTCCCATCTGGAGATAAAAACATCTTATGTAAAATATTCTAAATAAAGGAAGTTTTTCTCCAGAAAGGTACGCCTTTATCCTAATCTCTTAGTTATGAATTATTTAGAAAGTTTAGAATTAACAGAAGAATCTGATTATTATAGATTAACTGCTTTATTAGATAATGAAAAACAGGCTGTTCTAAAAACAGAATTAAATCTTGATGAACCTTTTTCAATTACATATGCAATAAATTATGCTTTAACAAACAGCCATCATAGTATAATATTTAAAAACAAAGAAAGAATTTATGTTGATGAATTATTTCAGAAAATTGTAAAAACAGAAATATCAAAATATAAAGCTATTGAAAACCCAGTTCTATTATTAAAAGAACCATCAGAAAAATTAGTTTCATCGAATTTTCAAATAAGAGAATCTAAAATTAATAGCCCTTTAAGCTTATCCAAGTTAAAAATTAAAGAAAAAAATTCTGAAATAAAAGAATTAACAAAAAATGTCGAAAAATTAAATGAAACCCTAAACATTAAATTATGACAATAAATAGAGAAAAAATATATGACAAGAAACAAGAGCTCTTTGAAAGAGAAAATCGGTTGAATTATTTACAGTTTTCTGAAATAAATCAAAGAGCATTCAAAGCCCTAAAAATAATCTATGACAAGTTGAAAAGAGAAGTTGAAGAGCTAGAGAAATTAATAGAATCTCTAGAAAATAGTGATGAATCAATGATAGAGTTTGCAGAAATTCTAAGATAAATAATGAAGCATACAAAGATTGAAAGACCAGAAAACAAAATAAAAAGAAAAAGGGCGAAAAAATTAAAAAGTAAAATAAAAAAAATAAAAAGAAAAAGGGCGAAAAAATTAAAAAGTAGAATAAAGGAGTATAAAAGGGAATTAAATAATCTTCAGATCAAAATTGATGACCTTATAATAAAAATGATAGAAATAAGAACAAATATAAACAAGTTGGAGCTAAACTTAAAAAATTTATAAATGCCTGGAAAACCATATTATGACTTAAAAGAATTAAAGCTGTTGAAAGAAAAAATGGAGAATGAAGTTGAAAAATTAAAAAGATATTTAGAAACAACAGAAAGTGTAGAAATAAAAGAACTTTTTGAGGATTTGAAAAATTATATTAAAGAAAAAGACAAACAGATAAAAGATTTTATATACAATAATCCATGCAAAAAAGAATATTATAAACTAAAACAAGATTGAAAAAATTATAAAAATCAGAATTAGTAATAGTAGAAATGGTCAATACTTTCGATTATGAAATTGCAAATTATAAAGCACCACCAACCGAATCTATACAAATTACAAACTTATTCGAAGCAAAATATGAAGAGTTAATAGAAATTTCGAAAAAGAAGTTACAGGAAAAATCGACGACTTCTAAAAATTTTCGAAAAAGAAGTTACAGGAAAAATCGACAACTTCTAAAAATTGGTATCAGAGCCAAGTTAACGATTAAGGGTAACACTTTTTCTTTAAACAACACTTTTAATGACACACTTTTCAGCCACAAAACAACAAAAATCTGTACATATCCATCTTTACACTAGATGGACCCCTATTATTATTATTATTATTATTATTAATTTATTACCTTTTAGACCAATAACCATATAAAAAGAACCAATGGTTGTTAACTAATTCTTTGCCACCGTGAAATTTGAGATTGAATTTCTTCAGAAGAGAAATATATATATTAAGTTTAAGAGTGTGACTGTGACATAACAATAAGAGACCATATTGAAGATCTTATCTTAGTGGAGAACAAGCAGAAAAATCTAAGCTAAACTTGAATTTGGTCAGAGACGGCATTTGCAAAGTGCCTTGCAATTTTCCAAAGTTATTTGTTCAAACAGATAAAGTAATGGACTCTTTGATAGTCATGCCCAAGAGTAATTGAGTAAGTAAATGAAAATTAAGCAAATATTAGAATATTACTCTCTTATCTTGTGAATTGAGTATGTAACAAACTACTAAAATTACATATTATTTTAAATGTTATTAAATAAAATAAAGTAAGAATTAATTTCTTTTTAAAAACAATGGTTTGGAATATCTACTTTTATTTAATAGAGTAAAGTATCGTTTTTGTTCTCAACGTTTAGGATAAATCGTATTTGTATCCCTAACATTTAAATCGTCCTATTTGTATTTGTAAAAGTGATTTAATGTTATCCTGCTGTCAATTACACATTATGAACGTTTTAGTTTGAGTTTTAAAAATCTCTTTTTGAAGTTAGAATACAAATATCTAGAATAAAATCGATGATCCACTCAAAAAAATAGCTCATCAAAAGTTGAAACTAATTACTACAACATTTACATAATTCACTTTTCTAAGAACATAATTGAATCTAAACATAAATAGTGGGTATAATATTAAAATCGAACACATCCAAGTGAGACCTAATTGAGAATGAATACATCCAAGTGAAAATAATTGAAAAATATAATCTGATTTGTTAGTATAATTAATAGTAGAATAACATTAAATTACTTTTATAAACGTTAAGAATACAGATAGAACGATTTAAACGTTAGGGACATAAATATAACTTATCCAAATGTTGGGAACAAAAAGATAATTTACTCTAAAATAACTTATCACAAAAATATGTATTGTGGTCCCTCCCACGATGCAAGTGAACATATATATCGTCATTCCATGAATAAAAAAATTAATTATCTCCATAATAATAAACTAGTGTGATTTGAAGTTCAAACTCATTTTAGTTAGGGTCAAATAGACACTTGAAAACTAGTGACTTGGAAGAAAATTACAAAAAACAAAGGAAATGAATACAGAACTACCTCACATCAAGTTTTGGGTAGGTGCAATGGAGCATGTTCTATATTGTCCTTACCTTTTTTTTGTTTCTTGTTTCGGTAATTTGGCCAGTGTATTGTCCCTATGTAGGACCAATATATATTTTTCTTTTGGTATTGTAGGACCAATGTTTTTGACTTTGTTTTTGTGGCCCTGCTAGCACTCATTATATGACCTAAATACAAAAGCATGGGGTGTGTGGCCCAACTTGGGGGATACACATTGAAACTCAAGTCTCTTAACAACATTGGGTCCACCATAGAGCTTCATATGCTAATTTTGCTAGCTAATTAATTCTTAAATTATTAGTAATATATACTAATTATAAGACATTTCAAAACTGTTTAGAGGAATATGTAAGGTATTCATGAAAGAATAAAGAATGAGATTAAAGTTGTTTGTCACTATACAATGTTTCAACTTATAAGACATTTTAAAATTGGTTTATCCTCTATAATTATAATTTACACTAATCATTTGATCTTATACTAAAAATAGCAACTAACAATGAGGTTGGTGTAGTAGTAGAGATACACACTAGACACTAGACACTTCCTTTCCCGGGTATAATCCGAATTCTAGTCACTGAGAGAGTGCCTCTTGGGAGAAGGAACCTAACTATGATCGAATAATGAATGAATGAATGAGTAAATGTGATAATCTAAATGGTTAGATTCTCCTGAATGCCAAAGCATGAACCAACAATCTTGCCTCCAACATCAGGAAACTCTTCAAAGCCAGGAATGGGTTTAATCTTACCCTTCCTATCAACATCTACAGGGTACTTCATAAGATGGCCTCTCATTTCTGATACCTCTTTAGCTGAGTATTGTTTCCAATTCAGTTCACCCATTGTTCTAACCCTTGAGACACATTCAAGGCTCTCCGGTTGGAAGAAGCACTCTTCAATTGTCCCTGTGTGTTCTGCCCATAGTGACATCCTATAGCCATGGACCTACACATATACTATATAGTTCAACAAAGAATTCTAATCTAGACATGTAGTAATGTAACTTTAGCACCCTTATGTTTCAATTGGTCCCTCTTAATTTATTTTTGGTTTTTAGTCCTGTAAATTTTGATCATCCTAAATATTTTCAGATATGTACATAGTTCTTTTATTTTCCTCAAGATCTATAAAAGAGTAACATAATTTTAAAGATGATCTTTCTTTACCTGTCCACGAGGAGCAGAATTGTTTCTTGCCCATGTATGATGAGGTTGGTAGGCTCCCATTGCAATCTCTGTGTCCCTTCCTCCGTCCATGGAGCGCTGGTTGATGTTTGCAGAACCAATTATCACATATTCATCATCAACTATCATACCCTTTGAATGAACATAAATCATGAATCTTCCATTATTTCGACTTTGTGCCTGCAAAACAAAACAAAAAGGAAGAGAAAAAAACACCATAAAATTTACCACAAGGAGAAATACAAGATCAAGATGCTTACATTGTCGTATAGAATATTTGTGGTACTCATAACCCATGCATTTTGGTACTCTTTTGGCTACTTATTAGTCTAAGAATTATCTAATAACAACTAAGAATTAATAACAACTACTATCTAAATACAAATTTATCTTTATCAAATATCAAACCTTGCAATTAAACTATTTGATGTACTTTCAAATGAGACAAACTTAGATTATATTCTTTCAAGGCCTCTATCTCTTTGTTTATCTTGACATTAAGCAAACAACAAACAACAACAAAGTTTTAATCTTATCCCACTAGGTAAATGACAAAGGGAACGTGAGCATTGTATTCTTACCTGTGGACTATTTGCTGGGGGAGGAGCTCCAGTTCCATTAACATTCTCATATATACCACAGGCCTCGCGATTGCCAAGACAGAAAAAGTTCAAATAGTCTTGTGGAGAGAATGCAGTTTCAAGTCCAGTCTCAACCAAAGCATTATATACTGTCTGATACATATTTTGCATTGTTTTGTTCTGCAAAAATATATAAAAACAGTGAGTAAGAAATGCAGTATCCAAGTACTCATAGGTTTTATGAATTTTAGTTTAACATCAGGATTCATGAAGCAGGTTTGAGTGCTTTTGGAAGATAGTATAAACAAAAAAATTTTGTTTTCTAGTTTTTATTTTATTTTATTTTATTTTTGATTTTTCCTTCATAGAATTGTGTAAATAGAAAATATTGAAAATGAAAACCCAAGAATTCTGAACTGAGGATTCACTTTCTAGCATAATTTGTGTGAAGTTTTTTTGGCAGCTCATACATAACTTTTTGACTCATGATGGTTGCAATGATATTTCCTAACTTGAAAATTACATTTTATCAAAAAGGGAAACATATAAGTAGCAAAAGACCTGAAGATGGTTGTAAATCACAAGATGATATCCCCTAACTCATTTACTTTCAAACCCCATAAATGGGACAATATTCACTGAAAATGGATTACTAATGCTCAATTGTGTCTATAGGATCAAATTTGTCAAAAGAACCCTATTTTCTTTCTATTTTGCTTCTAATATGTAACTAGGACTATACACTATAATTTAGTTGACAAAAGATATTCATAGTGATAACCAATGTAGAACTCGGTTAAAACTTGTGATGGAGGAAGGTTGCATAAAACTTTGGCAAGAACCACTAGAAAGATTTCAATTTAAACGATTTTACAATAAAGATTGTTGGTATGATACAAAATTCATCGAACTGTTAAAATGACACTTGTTAACTCTTTCTTCACTATCATGATTTCCAATTTTCAACTCTTATTATCAACTTTCTTCAATTTTGATTGGACACACTTAATGCTTTGTTAATTTTGTACCAAAACACTCTGAGCCATTTAGTGGCTATGATGATTTTATTAAAAAATTTTCCTTAAAAATGTGAAAATACCTGCCAATATAGAATCCTTTGGGTGGCAGCCCCTGTTGGAATACCTTCTGGCCACATTGGAATAACAATGTACACAGCGAATCTCTGATTTTCTCTAATCTTTTCAGCAATCTTCAAAGCAATTTCTATTGGAATTAAATTATCAGCACCTGCAAAAACATGAAATATAACATAAACGAGATATCTTTAAAATAGAAGCAACTCATCATTAATTTTCTTCTTTATAATAATTTGTGTTCAAATTATGCAGCACAGTAGGCCAAATAATTGTTGAAGCAACAAGCAAGAATGGTGCACAAAGAGAATACATACCAAGATCCTTATATTGAGTCTGACTCCAATTGAATGAGGATCCAATGAAATATTGGTTCTCTATATAAATGTAATGTTGTGCTGAACGGATCGCCTTCACATATGCTTCATGTATGCTCATGTCAATCATCACATTCTTTCTGCATACCAAGTTCTGTAAAACCACAATAAGCTTAACATTCTCGTGGCGACGGAAGTTTAGACTTGAAAATAAACATAAAAAGGAAGAAATACACAAAAAAGGTCTTGGGTTCACCATGCTTTGTGCTATTTTTGGATCCTTTGGAAATCCCTTGACAGAATTAGAATCAATCGAGCGAAATATCTGCATTTCCAAATTATACAGAATTAATTAGTTTAGTTTAAGTAGCACAAATAAGAAGAAAAAAATGTTGCTTCTAGAAAATTTGAAAATATTCATTCAGGACTAATAGAAAATACCTGAACATGCCAAGCCTCAGGATTATCGTCATCGACACTAGGAACATCATTCACAGTCAAAAAATCTTGAATCCGTTCTAATCTAAGCAGTGCATCATCATATGCATTACCTTTTACCTTTGAAACCCCTTTAGGTTTTGCAGCTCTTAACCATCTCTCCTCAAAGTTTGCCAAAACATCATAAGCCGCTGGACCATCAATTTTAGAGTGCAAGTCATGCCACGGCTCTCGCAGGCAACCACCAGTATTACCCTGTCATTAAATAAACCACAACATAGGAATAAATTAGTCCTTGTTTTCAAACTTCTCTATAAGTAGATTTTAGCTATTAGCCTATTACAACATAGTTCACCATGATTTCCGGTTGATTCTAAATCTTAGAGTGACATCTTATTTTTAAGTTATATTTTGGTCACCTTTCATCATATATTGGCATTCATTTGTGGTATGTTAGATGTTTGATGGAGAAATGGAGTGACACATGCAATGATGCAACCATTTGGAAACTAAAAATAAGAGATTACCGCGAAACATGGATTGTGATAGTCATCCTTATGCAGTGTTTGCAATGTCCTAAAGAGAGGATGGTATGGATTATCGTATCGTCCGTCACACAAATCAAGTCCACCAACAAATGCTATAATTTTTCTTTTGCCATTTCCAGCAGCAGCATCCACCATTACAGTTTTTTGATGATGTGTATATATTGCTTCAATTTCCTGATAACCAGAAAAGGAATTTTAATGTTCATCTATGAAAGGAAAATGAAAACATCTGTGGGAATGCAGATTCAAATCAAATATCTAATAGCTAGCAAAACTATATTCTGTTTCGTAAATTCTGAAATTTGTGACAAAAATTTTGTTTAGTTACCTGACAGAATCATGTTAGTTGCAAGCATAGTGTGTGCATCATATGCCAAAGTCAATGAAAATCTCTAATAATGTGAGAAATTAAACAATGGAACAAACAAAATATATCAACCAAACCTTTTGTTTTGCCCAGCTATGTCGTTTTCCTGCATTGCGAGAACAAAGCTGCACTTGTACTGAAGAATGCTTGAAAAATTTTCGAGTTTCCTCATCATGAGTTGCCATGAGACCATCCTGAATATAAAGTAGAGAGTTTTGTATAATTAAAACTAAAAGATAAAATCATGCCCATTCTTCTGATAAGCAAAACCCCTGGAGAAGAAAAAATGTTCAAGGATCTTAATCTTTAATTGAAATAAAATAAACAACAGAAATCACATCAGAGAAGTACTAATAGAGGACAAAATAAAGATTTTTCTCTTGTCATATGCATTACCAATATAATCATTTGGCTGAGAGAAACAAGAAGTTGAACGTTATTGGTATGATTTTAAAAAATTCCCTTTATTAAATATACAACTTTGTAATCAAATAGATTGAACAATTTATATTCCTTTTTTACATTTTGAAGTTACACAGTTCTTACAATAAATAAATATTTGAAATGCGTTTGGTGATGAAACTCCTATTTATCCATTCTTATACAGTTTCAGACTCAAGCTCTTTTTACTGATCTTAAAAAAAAAATTCAAAGCAAATAGAATATAACTATGATGACAACATGTAGCAATAATAATACCATCCTAACAGGCCTCCCAAACACAGAAATGCAATAATAAGAAAACAAAAGATTGCACTACTTACTGTTTGTATACCAAGGATGTTTCTTGATGTAGGGTCATCCCAAACAAGGAGAAGCACTCTTACTCCTTCCTGTGACTTAGACCTCAAAAGATGGCCAAGGCTTTCCGTTGGGCCGGCATCCCTAATCAACTGAACTTTGTGCCATACTGACCAGCCCGTGATATATATCAACCGTTGAGCTTGACTTATTGCTTGAAATATGTCAAACCAACACTTTCCATGCACATAATGCATCTCATTATCAAGCATCAAATTAGGGAGACAGCCATCTGGAACATGAGCATCTTGATATAGAGTAACAGTTCCACCTCTCCTCAATGGAAAATAAGTGCCGGGAACCCCGATATACTCAGGACCTGCTCCAACTCCTTGTTGATACATGACTAGTTTATCAATTGGAGTGTACTGTATGGTTAGGCTCAATACAGCACCTTGCTTAACAGGTTTCCCATTACTATTCAAAATCGGGTAGGCCCCTTTTATTACTTCCCCCGAGTGTATTTGTTCGACTGGAATCGCCACAACACCAATGAGTTCTGATCCCACGACGTCACTGTCCTTAACATGAAAGATAACTTCAGCAGCATTATGCGCAACAGGAACACAAAAATGCTGCTCCCAAACGGGGTCCTCACAGTTCTTAATCACAAAAGTCCTCCCAATCACAGCACTTGATACACGAATTGACACATAAGGATCGCTGGTATTGCCCTTGCCCGGACTACCAGGCATTTTGCCAAACATATCCCCCAAAGTTCTGTGGAACATGTCTAGATTTGGAAGATTATTGGCTTCATGAATCCATATATCTAAATTTCCATGTAGAAGCAAAGCTCTCAAAGAAGACCCTTTATAGCTTGCAAGCTGCAAACTCTGGTTACGTGGCGATTCATTACACACACTAGGCGAAGTCTTTAAATCCCCTACATCAGAGGTAGAACGTCTCCTGCCTGATAATTTATCCGAACAACCATTAAATTCATCATTCTTCCCATGAAATGGAACTGAATTCGAATGCGCAAAATGTGGTGCAAAAGGGCCAGTTTGTGCAGCAGGAGCAGGGGGTGATGCAGGAGCAGAGGGTGATGCAGGAGCACCGAGCTTGCTATCTGATATCTGAACATTGCATATAACATTTTCCAAGGAAGGACTCCTAGGAGAGCTGGAAATGGGACTCTGACTAGATTGTGATGATACTCCTGGACTTTTAGGACCTTGATGGTAGGGGAAAGTATAATAATGAGGTGGAGAATAAGCCGACTTTTGCCCCGGACTCAGAGGATAGTCCAGCCGTGGTGGAGGCCGCCGTTTAGTTGTTGGCACCCCGAGACTCAGGGGATAGTCTAATCGCGGAAGAGGGCGGTTAAAGGCAACCAATTGAGGCGGAGGGCGGTTAATTGGAGGACCAGGGGAGCTAGAACCGGGGCTGGGTGACACAGGAAGTGAGGTGTATGCATATCTATGGCTACATGGTGAGTGTGGAAGAGAAGGGTGTGAAGAAGGTGATAAAGGAGGTGGAGGGTAATAGTTGTAGGAATATGGTCCCGGGGGATAAGAGAATGAATATGCAGGGTGATGATGAGTTGATGGTGCATGTGGATCAGAACCACCATGTGGAATTGGAGATTGAGCTCTTGCATGATCAGAAGGGCTCCTAGACCTAGAGTTCCGATTTTGGCTTGGAGATCCATTATTATTCTCCATTTTTATCAATCGAAATACTCAAATTGTTCCAAACCCTACTTGAATTGATGATCATGCAAAACTATTCCACAAATTGAATTAAAAACAAATAAATTATATTAATTATGCACATAGAAAACAATAATAACAAAGGATTACTGCATCTGTATTAGATGGTGGTATTGAATGTTGATTGAGACGGAAGAACACGCTAACAAAATTCATGCATGAGAATCCTTTTTAGGAAACTCAGCTGAACGTTAAGAGTTTTAATGAAAAGCTTTCACCTTAACGAAGCATTCTGATTCGGAAGCTTCATCAAAAGAAGAAGAAGAAGAAGAATGAGAAGATTCAAAGGCATTGGAGATGAACCACATCACTCTCTCTCTCACATACACACTACTCCATCGCGCTCTCGTTTTCTCTTCCCCTCTCTCTCTAATGCATGCCACGTCAGCATGGTCTTTTGAACGAAGGGTACAAAACTCGCGCGAAAATAACGGCACTTTGCAGCAATAATGTGATCAATATATCAAATAACAACGTTCCCTTTTTATTATTATTACAAAAGAAAAATTGTATATATATTACTGGACCAATCTAAATTGATTAGTGTTAAATTAAAAATTTAATTTTGATAGATTATTAATGTAAAATAGCGTCTAATTACATAATATCAACAAAAATAATTTATTTTTACGTTAACAGCGTAAATAATTATATAAAATAACAGATATAATTAGATAACTGAATATAAAATTTATATAAAATAATCTTATCTTCTTCTTTTTTTACAAAGGTAGATGTAGTAACCGACAAAAAAAAAAAGGGGGGGGAGAGCACGTGGGGGGCACATGCCCCCACTTAAACATTTCTTTTCTCTTCTCCGTGCCCCCCTCCTTCGACACTCCCCTTCTTTCTTTCATTTCTTCTTTTTATTTCTTCCTAACAACAACACTAAAAATCCTCTCTTCTCTTCCTTTCTCAACTACAATTCCTCATCTCTTCTCCTTGCATCAACCACCCTATATCATCAAACTCACCTTTATCATCTTGCTTTCTTTTCTTCTCTACTCTACCTCTGTTTATTCAAAATCTTATTTTCTCAAAACCTCCAAATCATGTGATTTCAACTTAATGAGTGAAGGAACCATTCAATCCTTGAGTTCCAATTATTATTGAGGCTTCAAGGTAACTCTTTGACTCAATAATTAGCCATATTCCCAATTTTTGTCATCTATATATTTATGGGTATGTATAAATCCGAATTAGGGTTATTAGGGTTAGAAAATTTGGGGCTTTTGTCAAGGTGAGTAAGATTATGTTAATTGACAATATTAGTAGCTCACAAATATCATTATTGTCATATTTCTAGAGTTGTAGAATTATTGGACATCATTTGGTAGCTCGTTGACGCGCTCAGAGTTGCTTCCGGTTCTTTGGAATCAAGTTGTGAGTGGATATTATATCTATAATTGTTTTTAAATATATTATTATCAATATCTATGTTGAATCATTAATTTTGGAGTTTGAAAATATTTTATTATTGTGATTTCTGAATTTTTGAAAATAAATATTGATTTGTGAAACTTACAATTTTATAAAAATACACACGAGATGATATTTATATATTTTGTAAAGCATACATGTTTTTTTTTTATTTGACTTTATTAAATTTTAATTAAATTTTAGTATGCATTCTTATATATAT
>NC_029773.3:88202017-88205793 GCF_000817695.3 Arachis duranensis | reverse complement strand
ATATATATATGATGCATATTTTGGATATATTTGGTTGTGGATATGGTTGGAATATGTTGTTGTCTTTGGAAATGGATGTTTATTTTTGATATAGGGAGTTAATACTTATGTTGGTAAGGTCCTAGAAACAGAGGAGGTTCTGTCCGTTTTTCTGAAAAATTTGGTCGTTTGGCTTACTGAGGGACTTGTCCCTTGAGCGCCAGTTATGGCTGGATTCGGGCCATGACAAAGTGGTATCAGAGCTTTAGGTTTTCCTGTGTAATATGGAGCAAGTGTCCTTTAGTAAGATCACAATTGTGCAAATGGAAGCCGGCCCATTTTCACAAAGTGTGATGTTACTAGAGGCCTATAGGAAGTTGTCCTTAATATTTTGGTCTCATAATTCTTCCGTCTGTCCTATTGTCTTTGAACTCCATATACATATGTCGTTGGTGATTCAATCACTGTACTTACTCGATAGGTGGAAGATGCCACCTAAGAAAAGACGTGGTGGAACTGTTGGTGCTCCTGATGCTGCTGAATCCAATAGGGCAGTTTCTCCGCCTCTTGGAGCTCTTCGACAAAGGCCAAGGAGCCAAAGGATAGCTGATAGGCGCGAAGGAGAGATACCCCGCGAGAGAGTTCAAGAGAACCCCGCAGTAAGAGAGGCTCAACCGGACTTAGCAGCTGAATTGAGGGGAATGAATCAAACTCTTAATGCGGTGTTACAGGTTCTAACAAATCAAAATAGGGGTGAAGCGAGACTTCCTAATGCGCCAAATCCTCAGCCTCATAGGGTTCATCAATTGTTTGGGGATCAAGAGCCGCCAATTGAAAAGTATTTGAAGTTGAATTCGTCCACTTTCAATGGAGATTCATTGGATGAAGATCCACAACAATATCTAGAGGATGCAAAGAAAGCTATTCGAGCTCTCAAGTGCACCAAAAAATGGGCTGTTGAGTTAGTATCCTACAACTTGCGTGGTTCAGCAAGATATTGGTATGAGTCTCTTCTTGAGAGCAAAGAAGCAGCTAGACTTCCTCCTCCTTCTTGGTAAGAGTTTACTGAAGAGTTTCTTGCTCGATTTTATCCAGCTAACAAGCAAGCAGAAGATGCAATTGCCTTTGAAAGATTAAGGCAAGAGAATATGACAGTGACTGAGTATGCTAAGGAGTTTACTAGACTTTCTAAGAGTGCTCCGTACTTGGTGAATTCAGAAGAGATGAAAGTTCGTCGTTTCGTTCGTGGATTGGCAGAACCTATGTTCACTACTCTTATGCCTGAAGTCGGACGCATGTCTTTTAAGGATGTCCTAAACTCTGCCTATGGAATTGAAGTTGGGATAGCGGAGAGAAATGCTTTTAAGGATGTTGGAAAGAAGCCCAAGATGAAGGGACAATTTTCTGGTGGATCTAGTTTAGGAGGATTTCAGTCTCATCATGGTCAAACTAATCAGCAAGGTTATTCGGGGTATCGAGCTCGTCCTCAAGCATCTTTTGGTGGGGTTGCTTCTTTCTGGATCTGCTTCCATGAGTGTTTCGAATCCCAGACCTTTTGTTAAGAGCACCTCTCAATCTAGTGCACAGGGTTCAAATCAGACAAGACCAGCTCAGCCTTACTGCCATCAGTGTGGGAGTTACCATTCTGGTATATGTTTCAAGACTACTGGAGCATGTTTTGGTTGTGGTCAATATGGTCATCTTAGGAGAGATTGTCCAAATGCTAGAGGAGGCTTTGCTCCAGGCATTGCACGTCCTACAACACCAATGCCATCATCTTCAGCTATGTCTCTTGGAAATTCTTCTGGTCCTAGTGGCAGAGGAGCAGGTGGCAGGGGTCAGACTTATCACAGAGGAGGGAGCCAAAGAGGAAGAGGTCAGGCACGTGTGTATGCCTTAACACGTCAAGATGCTCAAGCTTCTCATGCTGTGGTGGCAGGTACTTTACAAGTTTGTTCTTTAGATGCTTGAGTGTTATTTGATACAGGTTCTCATTATTCATATGTATCTCCATATCTTGCATCTCGTTTTGATAAACAACCTAAATTGTTATCCCACCCATTTCATGTTGGCACTCCGCTTGGAGTCTCCACGATGGTTCGAGTCGTATTTCGGTCTTGTGTTGTTAGAATTAATACCGTTGAAACCTTAGCTGATTTGATCCTTTTAGAACCAATGGAAGATATTGATGTCATCTTAGGCATGGATTGGTTAGCAGCTTGTCATGCTGATGTGGGCTGTTACTCCAAAACTGTAAAGTTTGACATACCGGGTATCTCACCTTTTGTTTTTAAGGGTGATGACTGTCCCACTTTAGCCAGCATCATCTCATCTATGAGTGCTATGCAATTGATGGATAAGGGAAACCAAGGATTTTTGGCAGTTGTTAGAGATGTTGATGCCGAAGTGCCTAGTCTTGATCAGGTTCCTATAGTTAGAGAATTTCCTGATGTGTTCCCTGATGAGCTACCAGGGATGCCACCTAATCGCGAAATTGAGTTTTCTATAGAATTAGCTCCGGGAGTCCAACCTGTGTCCATTCCTCCCTATCGTATGGCTCCAACTGAGTTACGAGAATTAAAAGTTCAATTGGAAGATATGCTAGAGAAAGGATTCATTCGTCCTAGCACTTCTCCGTGGGGAGCTCCTGTTCTATTCGTAAAGAAGAAGGATGGGACGATGCGGGTTCTATTCGTAAAGAAGAAGGATGGAACGATGCGACTATGTGTAGATTATCGTCAGCTCAATAAGATAACTGTTCGCAACAAGTATCCATTGCCAAGGATTGATGATTTGTTTGATCAACTTCAAGGAGCTACCTGTTTCTCAAAAATCGACTTGCGTTCAGGGTACCATCAATTGAAGATAAAAGAGGAAGACATTCTAAAAACTGCTTTTCGTACTCGCTATGGGCACTATGAGTTCTTAGTAATGTCCTTTGGCCTGACGAATGCGCCTGCAGCTTTCATGGACTTAATGAATCGAGTCTTCAAACCTTTCTTGGACCGCTTTGTTATCGTCTTCATTGATGATATCTTGGTGTATTCGAAAAGTGCTACGGAGCATGAGTATCATTTGAGGATTGTGTTACAAACCTTAAAGGATCACAAGCTTTATGCTAAGTTTTCTAAATGTGAGTTTTGGCTTGATCAAGTGACATTCTTGGGGCATGTGGTATCAAAAGATGGAATCATGGTGGATCCAAAGAAGGTTGAAGCCGTTCAAAAGTGGCCAAGGCCTACTACAGTGACAGAAATTCGTAGCTTTCTAGGGTTGGCCGGCTACTATCGGCGATTCATCAAGGACTTTTCGAGAATTTCGGCACCATTAACCAAGTTAACTCAGAAGAATGTGAAGTTTCAATGGTCAGAAGCTTGTGAGGAAAGTTTTCAGACACTTAAGGCTTGTCTAACCTCAGCACCAGTTCTTGTTTTACCTTCTGGGTCTGGGGGATTCTCAGTCTTTTGCGATGCATCTCGGATAGGACTTGGTTGTGTATTAATGCAGCATGGCCGCGTTATTGCCTATGCCTCGCGACAACTCAAGAAGCATGAGCAGAATTATCCAACTCATGACCTGGAGATGGCAGCGGTCGTCTTTGCTTTAAAGATTTGGAGACATTACCTTTATGGTGAGACCTGTGAGATCTATACGGATCACAAGAGTTTGAAGTATATATTCCAACAAAAGGATTTAAATTTAAGGCAACGGAGATGGATGGAGTTGCTAAAAGATTATGATTGTACCATTTTGTATCATCCTGGAAAGGCAAATGTTGTAGCAGATGCCCTCAGTAG
>NC_029773.3:88158396-88201510 GCF_000817695.3 Arachis duranensis | reverse complement strand
AATTGGGACAGCTATCTACCTTTGATCGAGTTCTCTTATAATAATAGTTATCAAGCCAGCATTCAAATGGCACCTTTTGAGGCTCTTTATGGGAGAAGATGCAGATCACCTGTTGGGTGGTTTGAAGTTGGTGAGGTTAAGCTTTTGGGACCAAATTTGGTACAAGATGCAGTTGAGAAGGTTCGATAAGAGAACGTTTATTAGCAGCTCAGAGTAGGCAGAAGGCTTATGTTGATAACAGAAGGCGTAACTTAGAGTTTTCAGTGGGTGATCAGGTATTTCTGAGAGTGTCGCCTATGAAGGGAGTGATGAGGTTTGGGAAAAGAGGCAAGCTTAGTCCTCGATACATTGGTCCATTTGAGATACTGGACAGAATAGGTGCAGTTGCTTACCGCTTGGCATTGCCGCCTGAGTTGTCTATGATTCATCCGGTCTTTCATGTATCAATGTTGCGCAAATACCTTCCCGACCCATCTCATGTGCTTGCACCACAAGCCATAGAGCTACAGGAGGATTTATCATTTGAAGAGGAACCAGTGGCTATAGTTGATCGCCAAGTAAAGAAACTACGTTCTAAAGAGATAGCATCTGTGAAAGTTGTTTGGAAGAATCATTCGGTAGAAGAAGCAACTTGGGAAATGGAGGATACCATGCGCGACAAATATCCATATTTATTTGAGTCTGAAGGTAATAATTACATCTATCGTAGTATATAAGTCCAAAATTCGGGGACCGAATTTTTTTAAGGGGGAGAGAATGTTATACCCACAAAAAAAAAAGGAAACAGAAGTGCATAGTCACGTGGGTGGCACATGCCCCCACTTAAACCCCTTCCCCCCTCATTCTCTCGAGCCTTCCCTGATCCCCCCCTCTCTCTTTTATTTTCATTTCCTTCATACAAATCAAAACCAAACCCTCTCTTTTCCTTCATCTCCTCTTCCATTCCATCTTTTTCATTTCAAAATCTTCATCCAACCACAACACACCAGATTTCATTTTACCCTTTTATTTTATCTCTATTTTAATATATCATCTATATTCAAAGTAAATTTTTATTTTTCACAACCCCAAATCAAGAAGCTCATACTAATGAGTGAAGGAAGCATTCAAATTTGAGTTCCAATTATTATTGAGTCTTCAAGGTAACTCTTTGACTCAATAATTAGCCATATTCCCAATTTTTGTCATCTATATATTTATGGGTATGTATAAATCCGAATTAGGGTTATTAGGGGTTAGAAAATTTGGGGCTTTTGTCAAGGTGAGTAAGATTATGTTAATTGACAATAGTAGTAGCTCACAAATATCATTATTGTCATATTTCTAGAGTTGTAGAATTATTGGACATCATTTTGTAGCTCGTTGACGCGTTCAGAGTTGCTTCCGGTTATTTGGAATCAAGTTGTGAGTGGATATTATATCTATAATTGTTTTTAAATATATTATTATCAATATCTATGTTGAATCATTAATTTTGGAGTTTGAAAATATTTTATTATTGTGATTTCTGAATTTTTGAAAATAAATATTGATTTGTGAAACTTACAATTTTATAAAAATACACACGAGATGATATTTATATATTTTGTAAAGTATAAATGTTTTCTTATTTGACTTATTTAAATTTTAATTAAATTTTAGTATGCAATCCTATATATATTGATTTGCTATGGAATTTAGTAGTATGTTATAAGCACTAGAGATTTTTATAAGTGATTTGGTTTGGATTGGTTTGGGAGACTCTGACTAGAAAACCGTAGTTAACGGCGGTTATGACGTTAACCTAGATGCATCTGGCTCAGACCTCAGCTAGCAGGGGCGTTGCTAGCCTAACGTGTAGGCCACACGTTGGATCTGTTATACCGTACGGGCACACTAGAGGAAAGGGCTACCCTTAGAGGTGGAGTCGTCCTAGGTGTGTAATATTTGATTTGATTTGACTTCTGGAATGAGAACTCCCATTTCAGTTCATCCGCTTAACTACTTATCTATTTGTTTGCATAATTAATTCATATAAATTTCTCATCTCTGAAAGGAAAGATAATTTTTAAGGTAAACTCTGTATTGTCTCGTGTGGGTTATAGATGTAATGTTTGCTCACTGAGTTGCAAAACTCACCTTATTATATTCCCATGTTTTTCAGATACAGGAGTCATTCCAGGTTCCATTCCACCCGCCCCTCAGTAGATCTTAGTCATTTTGGTGAGCCCTTCTTCTTTCCAAGGGCTAAGTATTATGTAATGGAACCTTTACTCAAAATTTAGATTATGTCAATGCTCCATATGTCACAGGCAGGATCCTCGTGTGGGTTATGTTATTTTGAATCTTGAACTGTTTAGGTAGTAATTATGATTTGGTTATGTAAGACTTATGGATTTAACTATATACTCTAGTTATCAACTTGATATATATATATGATGCATATTTTGGATATATTTGGTTGTGGATATGGTTGGAATATGTTGTTGTCTTTGGAAATGGATGTTTATTTTTGATATAGGGAGTTAATACTTATATTGGTAAGGTCCTAGAAACAGAGGAGGTTCTGTCCGTTTTTCTGAAAAATTTGGTCGTTTGGCTTATTGAGGGACTTGTCCCTTGAGCGCCAGTTATGGCTGGATTCGGGCCATGACAGTAGATATATATTTCATTAATAATCAAAATGAAATTACAACAATGACAATTGCTATTGCCAGGTTATTGCTATAGGGCTTCTAACATTGTACTTGCCTGACACCCAAGTCAATGATCCAAATGTTGAAGTGTCACTTATTGTCGTTCCTCCATTTGCAACAAAAGTCACACTATAATTCAATTTCTCACCTAATTTTCCAAACCTCAAATTCCTTGGTTCAACCTTAACTGATACTCCATTTGGTTCTTCAACTTTCACTGTATAAGAACTACTAGGATATCCAACATTTGTGACTACCCTCTTGTATGTAACACTAGAATTTGTGCCATTTATGTCAAATGAGACAGAAAATGAAGGGTAGTTTAGGTCACCAAGTTGAAAAAATGTATATTTGGAGCATTTGAAATGACCCTTTGAGATTATAGCAATTTGGGTAGGAGTATAGTTAAGGCTGCACAAGTAGTTTAGGTAATCTTTGTTGGTGATATCATAGACTAACCCTGGATCAGAGGCACATTCTGGGTTGACATGGCCTGAACCAAATGCAAAAGGGTTAGCGAATGCAGATGAGGTGTTTGATGCAATGTCTAAAAGAGGGGAACCTCTGTTGTTCACTGTGTAAGCTGTGGTCATCAGTGCAGATTTGATAGCTGCTGGTGACCAATCTTTGTGCACAGATTTGAGAAGTGCTGCTATGCCGGTAACATGAGGGCATGACATCGAGGTGCCAGAAACTATGTTATATAGCACACTCCTTTTGTCACTCTTGAGCAGGCTTGGAGCAGTTAATGGTGGCCATGAAGCCAAGATGTTCACACCAGGTGCAGTTACATCTGGTTTAATCACATCTGGCCCCACTATACTTGGCCCTCTAGCAGAAAATCCTGCCATAACTGGTGCTGGGTCACCATACGTTGTTCCTATGAATGAAATTGAAGCTGTTGGAGATTTGGCAGAGTGGATGTAGTTTCGAATTGCATTGCTTGCTGAGGCACCTAAGGAAGTTGCTGGCAAAATGTGAGAGTCAGCAAAAAGCTCTTCTCCTTGATTCCGCCTGCCATTTTCACCACCTCGCCCTTTTCAGTTCTGGAATTCATTCCTCGTTCACAAGCAACTATTTTTCCATGGACTAGCTTTGGATCAAGTGAACCTTTGGTGCAAAATTGTGCTGTCCTTTGTGTTCCTGTTGTATTAGCATGCACAAGAGGCAATTGGATTGTCTTGCCATGATACAAAGATGCCCCTTTGAAAACCTGTCCATTCCCTAGCTTCACTTTGGTTGGAAAGCTTCTATCAGTGTAGCTAGCAGCAACAGTGATGATCCACGGTGCAACATTTCCGACGGTTGATTTGAAAGGACCCGAATTCCCTGCAGAGCAAGAAACAAAAACTCCATTTTGAGTTGCCCCAAATGAAGCTATGGCAATACTATCATTGTAATAAGGCTTTGCAATGCCGCCTAAAGAGAGTGACAATATGTCTACCCCATCAGCAACAGCTTGATCCATAGCTGCCAATATATCCGAATTGGCGCAGCCTAGCGGCCAGCATACTTTATAAGCCGCAACTTTTGAGGTATACCTCATTCCACTTGCTGAACCTTTAGCCATGCCGAATAAGCTTGCATTGTTCACCATGTTACCGGCTGCAGTTGAGGCTGTGTGTGTTCCATGCCCTTGAGAATCTCTTGGCGAACGATAATCCAGCGTTTCATTGATTCTCCCGATAACTTTTTCATACCCTTTATAAAAGGCTCTTGCTCCAATTAGCTTCTTGTTACAATTTGAGGCAGAGAACTTGGTCCCTTCTTCACAAGAACCTTTCCATCTAGAGGGTACTTCTGTCAAACCAGTGTCTTGGAAACTGATGTGTTCCGGCCATATACCGGTGTCAAGGATCCCTACGATCACATCAGAGGCCAAACTAGGAGCACTCCAAAGTCCTCTCCCATTTTGTAGGCCAAGAAAATGTGGGGTGTGTGTTGTGTGAAGGGTTAATAGCTCATCAGGCATTGCTGCAAGGAAACCATCAACTTGGTTCAAGTATTCAAGTTGTTTACTTGAAAGATGTGCAGAAAAACCAAACATGTTGGTTTCATAGACATAAAGAAGCTGAGGAGCTATTTCCTCTTCTTCATTTTCTTGCACTGAAACCTCAGTGATGAAATCAATGACAGATTGAAACCATGGTTTAGTGCTGTCTTGTGAATGAATTGAGGATTTGATCTTGGTCTTGTCCATGTGTACTATATATGTCTGTTTGTCCATGATAGCAATTGAATTTGTTACCATTAAGGCCAAGAAAAGTAGCAATGTCCTAGAGGTCATGTTGCCTGCAAAAAAAGGAAAAAATAAAAGAAACAAATCAAACATTTAAATGTCTTTTTTCAAGTTTCTAAATACATGTATGATAAAGGAAGTAAACACAGTGATTTTGACAATGCCCCATATAACCAGTTTTTCTTTCTGTAGGAACATTACTAAAAAGGAAAACTACTTTCATCTCAGCAACAGAGAATGCAAACAATGCAAAGAACAATGTATGCTATGTATTGAGAAGGAATGGAGCTAGATTCCAAACCTTTCATGTTGCCCTTAGCACAAGAACATTGAAGGATGCTATGGGAAGTGAAGGATGCTAATACACTCTTAGCATTGAATCTTAAATAAGAACCTGAAGAAGCTACCAAGGCCTGAAAATGTTGAAAGCTTTGACTTTTTTCTAATACATGTTCATTGCATTTCAACCATGAGTCTACCTTTATCTATTCTTGTCTTCTAATTCACGATTGCATGCTTTCAATTCATTTATAATTATTGATGATAAGAATAATAATAATAATATGCACTTCATATACATATTGTAGTAGGGTAAAAAGTATAATCATGTGCCATTGTATATTAAATTGTAGAAATATTTTTATCTATTCGGTGCCAAATCATATCACTGATCCACCACATTATATCAATGACCATCAAAGTTGCTTCTAATTTTACTTTTAGCATTCTTTTATTCTCTTTGCAGAACCTTTCTTATCTTTTGAGATCATAAGAGTGTTTCTTAGTTGAGGTATCCTTTGATATAGTGTCATGAATATCATAGTTAATAAAGGCACACTTTATAAAGAAAATATTTTATATACTCATTTTTATGTCATACATTAGGCTAATAATACATGTAGGATCTTACTTTCATGAACATCCATTGAATCAATGTTACAACTGCTGGGATGTTGTTGTAAAGTGCTTGATATGATGGCATTGCCTACTTATTCCAAGTTAGTGGAGTTATGGTATTGTCAGAATGAGACCCCAAAAGGGTTTATGCCTCTGAACATCATTTAAGAATGTTTCCAAGTGGGGTGGCAGATAATTGAAGTATTGGTTTTCATTAGCTCTCACTCTCATGACATCTCTTTTAGCATGCTTACATTTATGTCATAGGCTCATAGCTAGCTTTCATCATTGTAACACCAATTTCTAGCTTTCTAAGTAAGGCATACATAAAAAAGCCAAAGCCAGCAATTGTTGTATAATTTCGATTTAATATTTAAAATATTTTAATATTATAATTTTGAGTGAACCAATTAATTTTAAAAAGAATAAACTATCAAAATAGTATCCAAAAGTTTACATTGTTGACAAAAAAAATTTTAAAAAATGCTACCAATAATTTTTTTAAAAAATTTAAAAATACGATAAAAAAAACTAGATATTAAATATATATTCTAAAAAAAGACTTTAAAGTTAAGATTTTGATGCAAATTTTTTTAATCATTATTAAAAAAAAGATTTGTTTTTCTTAAAAATTAGTAATTTTATGTTAAATGGATTTTTTTAAATTGTGAATGACCACATTTTTTTTGAAAAATTTAAATATTAAATTTTTCTCCGATATTTTTTGTACATTTGTTGCCACAAAAATTCAGATCAAATGGATAAATTGTTTGTTAAATACAAAAAATTTTTTGCCACTTACAAAAAAATATAATATTTTATTTTTGTTGTATTTTTAAATCATTTAGGAACTATTTTATGGATAATATCTTTCAGGTATCGAATTGGTAGTTAATCTTGTTAAAAAAATTCGATTAAATCAAATAATTTTACAATTTAAATCTTGTTATAATTTTATATTTTACGTATTTAATTTATTCTTTCAATTTTATATAAAATTTTGATTTATTTTACGTGAGTGATCATTGTATAGTTTGACCTTTGTGAGAACTTTTAGCTAGCCATTCCTTTGAGTTCAATTTAAGGGATTCCTCATTCACGAGCTGCAAGTTATTATTGAGGGTGTGAAGTGAACATGCACACAACTCCTCCATTCCATATAGATGTCTTTTCAATCATAGTTCTATTTTTATATATACTTAAACATGCTTTTAATCTCCTAAACCATCACGTTCTTTTCATTTGTTTTATGTTTCTAAAAAAAAAAAGTTAATAAAAAAAATAAAATTCATTTAGTCCCTCAAATTATATCCATTTAAGAGTGAAATTATTACAAAACATTTATTAATGTTGCAGGTGTAAGGAACGTATGAAGTTAGTCCCATATTAAAGAAAGTAAGGAAGAGTAAGGAGTTTATAAGATGAGAGACCCATTAACTTATTATTTAAAAGTTTTGAGTTAGATGTGGTGTCTTCTAATTTTATGTTTTCTTACTTTGATTCCTTCCCGAAGTTTCTCACATAACTGATTTTGGATTTTCTCTATTTTGTTTGGTTTAAATCCTAATCTTACAAAATCATTTTGGGTGATTTTTTTTCTCTTTTACATTTTAGCAAAACATTTTTAGAAAAATCACCATACAAAGTAGAAAGTACCTGGTATCTAAATAAATCATTTTTGTTCTTATAGGATCAATAAATTCCCTATAGTAAGCCACTTCAATTTGGTTCTTCTACCCTGTCCTGAATTTCTTGATCATATATATAGAAATCAAATTGAATATCATGGAAAATCATTACCAACACAAACTAACACTTTCATTTGATTATTCACAAGACAATGTATTAGACAATTTCAGATTTAACATGTACACATAAAACCGAATTAAAATGTCAAACTTTAAGGACTATAGATTACAATAGGGCTCCTAACAATGTAACGTGGACTTCTCCAAACAAGAGAGCCAGACACAACTTTCATGCTTGCCATTGTTTTTGCTTTCACCACAACCTTGAAGCTCCTTTGTTGCATAGCCTTTGAGAAAACAAGGCTACTTGGCTTAACTGTAATTTCCAGTCCCTTAGGAGCTGTGATGGTTGCATTGAAGATTGTTGGAACAGGACCAACATTGGTCACTCTTCTCCTAAACACACCAAGGGTTGTTTCTTTGTCTTTTTTCACATTGAATTGTATTGTAGGGTAGTTGATAGCATCATGGCCAAGTCCTGGTACCAAAGAGGTGCAATTTATAGAGTGTCCTACTAGTACTGATAAATTGGAACCATTGTAGCCCTCATGGCATAGGAATTGGATGTAACCAAGGTCGTCCATGTCATAGATTAGACCGGGGTTGACGGCTTTGGTTGGGTTTATTTGACCAGCGCCGAAGGCGAATTCGGCCTCCTTGTCAACTCTCTTGCTCATAGGTTTAGCTTCAAGAAAACAACATTGGCAAGTCAAGCAATCTTAAAAGATATGATGTTTATGACTTGAGGCACAAGGCATTCAGGTTTTGCATAAATATTTAGTTTGTTTGCATTAAGATAACACCTCAATTTGTAACTTATATTTTGTAAGGTATTTCAATCATTAATTGGTTGAATATTAATCAACCATCATTATTTTAAAGATATATCGTGTGAAATCATTCAAACATTAGCAAAAATTCAATCTTAATATGGTTGGTCTTTTGAGTCTGCTTTAAAACAAGATTACTAATTATCTAATCTTGGAGTAATAAGACTTGTCTGCTTCTAATTTTTGACCAAATAGTTCATCTTCTAGAGACTAAAATAAAGCATACTTGCAATTTCGATTTTCGAAGACCAAATTAAACATTTACTCTAGACTAACTTGTTTTTATAGGTTCAAAATACTTTAAAATCAAAATTTTTCTTAACAATTTTCACCTGTGGTAATAATGGCAGATCTGATAGCAGCAGGAGTCCAATCCGGGTGAAAAGATTTGACATATGCTGCTACTCCAGCAACATGAGGGCATGACATGGAAGTTCCTGACATTAGAGTGAATTCTGAGAATTGAGTATCTCCTTTCAAACCAGTTATTGATTTCCTTAGTGTATAAGATGCCAATATGTTAACTCCAGGTGCTGCTATATCAGGCTGCATCAAATTTTATTAATTCATCCAAAGTCTAGAAACTATAAATAATAATGCATGAAAATGTACTATTATATATGCAACTAAATGGTACCTTGAGAATGTTTTTGGAACCTGGATTTGGACCCCTTGATGAAAATGAAGCAGTAAATGGAGCTGGTCTTTTTACTTCATGGCTCTTAAGTATCACTGCTGATGGTGATCTTAATTGGACAACAAATTCATCCAATATTGTTAAATAGTTATTACAAGTTGACGAAAATGATTAAATTAAAGGCGAAATTTATTCTCTGGGATGACAGCAGATATCTGTAAGCGAAAATTCTTTGTTTAGAAGAAACTTAATGATAAAATTGTTATACCTTGTTGACTTTATATAAGTGGTAATACTTTGACCTATGGTAGTATTAACAATAGTAGCAGGAGCCATGAAAATTTGGGCAACTTCAGGAAATTGTTCATTTTCAAGTATAGTTCCAATTCCTCCATACCCTTTGATAACACCTTCAGTTCCACCAGTTCCTTGTTTGCAGTATACAATCTTTCCTTTCACCTTTTTTGGGTCTAAAGAGTCTTCAAAACAGAAGCTGTCAATGCATTTAAAATGTTCCTTTTGAGTTTTTTTTATTGCCAATTTACAAAGATTAATTAACTATAGATTTTATGGACAAACATGAAGAAAATTCACCTAGCACTGTCCATGCTATCAGAGTTTTTGGCTGCATCAACACCATTGATTAGAGGGTACTCTTTTTGTTTTGGACTAAAAGTGGTTACGCCTGCCCCCTGCATAGTTATCATAGTTGGTATACACAAATTTTTGTGACATCATTTTAGTTCTTAGGAAAAAAAGTTACATCAATTTATCAGCTGAAATATATGATTGTAAACTCTATGCATTTTTTATGGTGAAATTAGTCTTGTTAGTATCAAATTCTAAATGAGAAACAAAGAAAAAACTTACAGAAACATTCTTTCCATTCCCCAACTCTATAGTACTTTTGAACTCCCTATCAATGCCACTAGCTGCAACTGTCACAATCCACGGCGCAGTATTCGTGACAGTCCCCATAGCCGGGCCATCATTTCCGGCCGAGGCCACAGTTATTATGCCATTCCTCATGGCATGAAATGCTCCAATTGCAATGGAGTCCTTCAAATAATTTGTGTCCCCTCCACCTATTGAAATTGATATGACATCCACACCATCATGGATAGCTGCTTCAAATGCAGCTAACAAGTCCATGTCAGCACATCCACTGCTCTGCCAGCAGACCTTGTAAATGGCCAGCCTGGCCGATGGAACTGCGCCGCGAGCAGTTCCTTCGGCCAAGCCCAAGAGACTTGCTTTAGGGACAAGACTTCCTGCTGCTGTTGAAGAAGTGTGAGTTCCATGCCCATTAACATCTATGGGAGACAATATATCTTCTGGATCTTCCATTTTATCAAGCTTGAAGTATCTTGCTCCTATAAGCTTGCTTCAAGTTTGTAATCATCATAGAGAATGAAACAAATATATCAGCAATAGTTAGATAAAACTAGTAGTATCATTCTAATGCTTAAGTCCAATAGTTCTTGTTTAGTTGGTTTATTTTTTCAACCACTTTTGTAATAAACCAAAGCAAACTAAGGTTTAGTTGCTTATACTTTAATTAAAATTAGACAACCAATGATATAGACACTAGAGATTGATATTCATATGTCAAATTCACACATTGAAAGTAAAGTAAGACATAGAGATAGGGATGTTACTTATTGCAGCCTGAAAAATTAGCAAAGTGATCACAAGTTCCTTTCCATTTAGCTGGTGGAGGACCAAGTCCATTGTCCTTGAAGCTTTGAAACTCTGGAGTAACCCCTACCCTCACCATCACCAATATGAAGAGACATAGATACAGTGTTTAGCAGTTACATTTTTAAGTTGTAGAAATACCATTTATGTACTACTATCTCTGTTTCAAAATAACTGTCAATTCAAACAACCTGGTAGGATAAATAGTCCAAATATATTAATATTTTAAAGTACATGCAACTTTCCACAAGTTAACAGTTAAATGAATACTCACATGCAATTGTCTTCATGTGAAATTGATAGATAAGAGCCGTTAAATAACAATTTAATCAAACATGTCAAATCATCTAATAAATTCACATGAAGACACCTGCGTGTGAGCTTCCACCTAACAGTTATTTTGAAACGGAGAAAATATTTGACATCAAGAACCATGGGAATGCAAGTAATGAAAATGAGAATAGGAAGAAAGCTAGTATGAACCTGTGTCCAAAAGCCCTACAATGGTGTCACTCTCTGACTGCAATTTTCTCTTAGCAGTCAAAGGTAATCCAATGAAGTCCCATGATCTTGTTGTGTGCAGTTTGTGATACCGATTTGGAAACACTGAAAGCACTTCATCCTTGGCTAAACAGTTTATAACAAACAAAAATTAAAAACTAAAAAAGTGTTAAAAAAATGACTATACAAATAATACACTATTATTTATACAAATATGAAAGAATATGGGTGGAAAATATGACATGCCAGATAACTTTTTGGCTTCATCCTCAGAGAGTTTAGCAGCAAATGCATTAAAACTCTTTGTGTAGCTGTATACCAAGGATTCTTTGGCTTCAATGTGGCTGCCAATAAAATAGTAAAAGAGATTTATTTGAGACACTAAGTAGAACAAGCCTTAATTTTATTCTAATCTTTTGGTCTTGACAGAGCAACAATTATCTAATTAACTTTAGTATCAGAAACTCGACTAATCCGACCAATAAAAACAAGGTCTGATAAGGGGGACAAGTGTCCGAGTAGCTCGGATTTGAAGAGTGAAGAGCAAGAAAGAGTTGAAAATTAACAAGGCTACCTTTCTTTAACAGTTGATAGAACATTTAAATGTGCCTCATGTGCATTGTCTCTAATAAGAGGATGATCTCTTAAGAAAACAATGTAAAAGTTCTGCAGACAAGAATTCTACTTCATTAGTAAAGAAAAAAAGTATCAAAATAATATCATAATCAATGAAAAAAGCATTGCCTTTTGCTCAACACCATTAACTTCAGCATTGCTCAGTAGGATCAAAAGCAATGGAAGCCAAAGAAGAGAAGAAAAGTTGGTAAGTTTATGTGAAAACATTTTTAGTACAGTGACATGTTATTCTCCAAGAATAAGCTTAGCTTATATACCATTAGAAATCACAAAAGAAAAAGGATAAGGATCAAGGTTCCAAACATTTTGCTTCTTTGCATACAAATAATTAAATCAAGTGTTTTGGTAAAAGGGAAACTTGTAAGACAGATTAGAGAATTTCTTATTCCTTCTTTGGCAGAACAGTCAATGTATGTAAAATTTATATGTATATCTAACATGATTGCTTCTTTAGGAGAAACTTCTATTAACATTCTCATTTTCATAATGTTTATTATTAGTCCTTATCACTTTTAGTTAGTCAATTTAAATGAAGATTAAGTTCCAGTTATGTTATCTATGAATTCTTATAATATATATTTTAGGTTTAGTTACTCTTGGTTAGTCTCTATAATTTTATTAAATTTACAATTAAATTCTTATATTTTTTTCTTTTCAATTATGTTCCTACACTATTTTTAATTTTATAATTAGGTCATTTTTGTATAAAAACGTTAAAATTAACAGAATATTCCTCCTAAAAAATATGTTGTCAAATATCTAATTAAGTTTTTAATTGTAGGTATTTTCAATTTGCAGACAAATATTTCGTTAACTCTAACATTTTTTACACTGTCTAATTACATAATTACAAAATTAGAAGTCCTGTAGAGACCCAACTGAAAGAAAAAAAATATAGAAACACAATTATAAATTTGGTGAAACTATAGAAACCGACGAATAATTAAACCTATATTTTATAATTTGAATAATCTAAATTAGTTATTAATAGAGAGAAATTAGGCCTATAATATAAACAATTTCAAAATCCAAGAAAAGATGAGAAGCAGAAGAGTTTGTGAAGCTTATTTGTTCAGAAGCTTCAAGACATGTATCACTATCTAGATTGTATAGATTATATTGCTTGCAAAGCAAGAAGATAATATGAAACTCCCTCCCTAGCTATGATCCTATTTCTTGAATTCAAATTCAAGCATGTATGTTAAACATGTACTAGTCATTATTTATCTTTACTTTTGAGGCTTAGCTTGAAATTCAACCTAAATGAGGCAAAGTTGACATTATAATATATGGTATTTGCCCCATTTTACGTGTTGCTATTTATCATGTATGAAAACTATATGGTTGAGAAGCTAACATTGTTGCATTAAATTTATTGAAATAAGATGTAGATAGATATAAATGTTGTGCTTCTTCTGCACCAACCTATATATGCTTTTCCTCAAAACATCGTATAAACGAACATATGCATTTTATTATTTATTCTTTTCTTTTTTGGGGAATTCTTTTTCAGCAAAAAAAAAAATATGAAAAGTAAGCCATGTGAGGCAACCTCATTTGAATTTAAACTTAAACTAACTACAATCAAAGGCTAGACTGATTAGCAGAAACATCTTTAAAATTAATTCTCATCTCATAATCCTTTAAACTACTGCAAAAAGTCAAAAACCATTTTTAGTTTCCAACCTCTATTCATTTATTTATTTAGATGATCACGACTCAGAGTGGCTCACATAAAAACCTTTATTCATTTACTTTTTTTTTTTTCTTTTTTTAAAAGAAGAAAATCAATCATTTTTATTTATTTATATTCCTACTTAAATTTTTTCAGTGCCACCCAAAAGTCCAACTTATAAAAAAATCCTTTTGATTCTGAGGTGCAGGAAGGGATAAATTGATGGGGTTGTCACAAAGTCACACGAGCTGGAAAATTTTTGTTATTTTAAGGAAAAACATTAAAAAAAACCTTAATTCTCTCATAAAAAACACAGAACATAATTCAGAAGCTGTGTTTGATGGCTTCTTTTGGTTGCTCTTCAGCAGGGCTTGTTTTACAGCAAGAACTTGTCATGTTCAGCAACATTTTCAAAGTAACTAACACCTTTTTCTATAGTATTAAAAGTCATTGCAAAGTTTTTAGATTTTTTTACTGCGTAATAATATTGGGGTTTTGATGCATAATATTTATATTTTGTTTAAAATTTCAAGTATGCTAGCAGTAATGAATTGGTTCCCTCCAAATGCAAATTGGATTGTAAGCTGGCTTAACTCAAAGCATAATAGAGTAGCTCAATTAGAAGACAAAATCGGCTATGCTATGTTTTGTGACTTTGTTTTAGTAACTTTTTTGTTACCGTTGTATGACTGATAACTCTGAACATCAATACATGCATAATATTATTTCAACTATTTTAGAATTAATTTTGTCTCTTTAAATATTTTATGATATATTAACAGTAAAATAGATTTTACACGTATATTTAATTTATGAATTATTATGTTAAAAATAATTTTTTATAATTACCGTATAAATAATCATTTAAAAGGATAAATTTAATTAAATGATTTGTAAATTAAGACTCTATTTGATTTGTATATGTTTTGAATATTGAGACATAGACATTTAAAATATAAATATAACATATATGTATTTGTGTATTTGTGTATAGGTGTAACATTAATATAGTGTCTAATATTGTATTTAATTCTAAAGAATATTAGCAACACATAATTGAAAATAATAATTTTATCCTTTGATTTTAATTCCAAAATAAATAAATAAATAAAAACCCGATTCTCGATGGTTTATTCTTCTTCCCCTTCTCCTATTTTCTTTTCTCCCTATTTGACGTTTTTTCATGGTCATCTCCGACACATATTCTTGTTCATAGTTTACAACACAACATTCTCCTTCTTTGATTGTTTTGTGAGATTAAAATTAAAATTGAAACAAAGAAAGGGAAGAAGTGAAAGCAATACTTTTGTTTGTTCATAAATGAGATTTTGTTTAGTTCGATTTTCCATTTAACAAAAAAAAATCCGCTGACCTTTTTAGGTGGGTTGAATTTTATTGGGCCAATAAATGAACCAGCCCATACCATATTTCTTGCATAAGATAGAATTCTCTTATTCACATTGTTGTTATATATATACATATACATATGAGTCAACCATGTTGGCTAGTAACTAGATTAATATAATTCAAAATTATAGAATTTTCATTATACTTTAGCCCTTGGAATATTCATTATTTAAAGTTAGTTATTCGGTTATTGTATAATAGGACTGCTAACGGATACATCACAATTAATAATCTTAATTAGTTCAATGATCAATACACAAATATCAAGTCTGTTTTCTCTCAATTCTATGACCATTTATATCATTATGGTTGGCTAAGAAAGAAAAAAGTTAGAGCAATGAATAAGATAATAACCAAATTTGAGTGTGTACCCTAAAGTGATGGATAACACACCCACAATAATCATGACACTTTAACAAATTAAATATCATCTAACTCGTTATATAATATTGAAGAAATAACATATTGGTACAACTCTAAAGAACTATATATATGAGTGCTCAATTAGGAAATTAAAGTATATATAGCTAGAGGCCATTATTATTATTATTATTATTATGGAAGAGAATGACAATCGAGTTAGTACAAGAGAGCATGTTTCTTTTGTGGGTGTAAACATTCAAATTTATTATTATAATAATAATAGAACTAACTACACATTTAATAATACGGATTTTTTTATAAATTAAATAAATATAATAATTACCAAAATAAATAAATTTAAAAATATTTACCGAAATAAATATTTTCCTCATATTTATTTACGGTGTAAACGAGATAATTTTGTATGTATTTCGAGATAAGAGAAAAGTATGCAACACGTGTGTAAATGAAATATACATATATCTAGTTTCAATATATATCTCAAAAAAAAAATGAGAGATAACCGTTTCAATTCCCTTCTCATTATTCCATCAATTTTTTTGAGTATTAATTGATCAAATTTATCCATTTTAATCTCTCTACCTATTTTTTTATGTACTAATTGCCTTTTAAAAATTTTGGATTATTAATATTATTAATATTTTTTATTATTTCTATTTTTTTTAAATACATATATCTCATTTATGATGTATATGTCGAGTTTGCACAAACGAGATATACACATGTCGCGTCTGTCTATTTTATCTCGTTTACACGGTAAATGAGATACATACAAAATTATCTCGTTTACAATATAAACGAAATAAGAGAAGAATATTTATTTCGGTAAATATTTTTTAAATTATTTATTTCGGTAATTTATTTATTTATTAAAATAAAAAATCTCAATAATACGGGTAGAAATATATATTTCAGTTAATAATAATACCCTCCGTAAAGTTTTAAGCCACGTATCAAAGAAAAAAAAAAGCTAAGGATAAATTATGTCCATAAGAACTTAAGAAGTGTATCCCATGTGTTTTGAGCACCACCCAAATATTATATTAGTTTGTGTTATAGTTTTTATGAAAATGATTTTATTTTATTTTTTGTGCCGACTTGTTTAGATTCCGATACCTTAGCCGAGAATTGAGGCATTGCTTAGTTCCTTTAAAGTTGTAAAAAGCATGTGGACAAGGCCATGTCAATTTCCTTTCATATTCAACGTGAAAGTGGGCTCACTCATTTCTCAGGGTGTATTTAAATAAATAAATAAACAATAAAATTAAAATTGTCAACCTATTAATAATGCTATGAAAATTATATATATTAATATCAAATGAAATATGACAAGAAAAATTATTGAACAAACTATGATCTGAGCTTCATGTATATATCTTCATATATTTATTAAACAAGAGATTTCTTTTACTATATTTCTAATAATATCAACTTTTTGAATATTTTCCTAATTACTAAACGAGGAAAAAGTTGATTAATTATCTTGTTAGGAGTAATTAATATTTACTTGAATCTTATTTAGTAATCCCTACTGATGCAAAATGATTAAATATGCAATTAAGATATTATTCCATTATTACAACCTTAGCTTTATATTTATATATTTCATGCCATAATGACAATTACTTTTTTAATTACCTTTAAAGTTAGGTGGGACGATGATAAATAATGAACAGACAAATATTCTCACAAAATCATGAAATAACGAACGAGCTGGGATTTTTGGTAGTGTGTGTAAAGTCAAGTAAATAAAGAAAAATTTCATAGCCGCTACTTTTTTACGGCAACATTAGTCATGAGAGATATTATAACAAAAAATAATTATATTTTTTAATTCAATAACAGTATAATTTTTTTAACATTTGATCAGATCACATCAAATAATATAATTCTTTTACTTATTATCTAAATAATTTTTAAAAAATTAAAATTTGATTCGATAATAATATAAAATAACTATTAGTGAATAATTAACCTTTTTTTTAAGCATTGTTATTTCTATATCTGAAAATGTGGTCAAAACATATTAGGAAGAGAGTCACATCCATTGCACATTGAAAGGAAGCACACATCACGTGGCTAGATCATGCTCTCTTGCAATAATTCCATTAACTTTTAGTCTAAGATATTAATTTAAGCAAAATCTTTTCATGTAAGAAAAAAAAAAGTGTATATATAATTCCTTTAATTTCATAGCCAGATAAAATTTAAATTTAATAACGATTTGAAAAGTATGGTTTTCTTTTGTTTGAATCGGTGGGTCATAGTTGATTGAAATTTCTTTAAAACAAAATAATTTCAAATATTAATAATTTAAATAAAAATGGAATAAATTACATAAGGTTGTCTTTTTTTTTCGAAAATTATTATTGAAAAGTTTAAACCCAAAATGGATAAACAAATACAGAAAATCCATCACCAACGATAAAAATATACGGCTTCACATTTCTTAGTCTCTTTAAAAACTCTTAATAGAAAATTCAATGGGACAAAACCACCGAAAAAAAAAGAGATAATTAGAGATAAATAACCATTAAGTTGGCCTAATGTTAAGACAAAATTTTCTCACAACACTAATATTTTTATTTTAAATCCATTACTTTTTCTAATTATTTACATAAAATCTTTAACTTTAGTACGACATTAACAATAACAAATTTAAGACTTTATATATACATGATATCCTTTTATATATGTCTATATAAATCAATAAATTTATAAATGAAATTACAATAAAACTCACCATAACAACAAAAATACTTAAGCATCATGCTTTTTCTTTTTTTTTTTCTTTTTTTTCTGCTTGCTCCTCCTTTTTTTTAGTATTTTTTTTCTTTTTCTCACGCACTACTAAAAATGTGTTAAGTGCCATCAAATTTGTTGTCAAATTTATCAATTCCACCGATAAAAGAATTATCGTCGAATTTATTGTTGTCTTTAAATTGACAGTATAAACATTTTTAAAAAATTATTTACCGGCAGATTTTTTCTTCTAATACTAATTATCGGTAAATTTTTTATCGATTTTTTCAATGAATTTGGCGAGATTGTGTTGATGGTTACCGTCAGATACATCCGATGATAACTTTGGCGACATTTCACGTGTTTAGACGTCAAAATCCGACGATAAATCTGATAATAAATATTTTTTTATATTTTATTTTTTAGCACAGCTAAGCCAAAATTAGTAGACTCTTGTTAACAAAATTATTGCCAGAAATTTAAAGTTAGCAGAAATTAACAACTTATTTTATTAAAAAATAAACGGTCTGAATACAATAAAATGTCACAAATGTAGAATACAATGAAGTAGACAAACAAAAATGCATAAAATCCTAATTCCTACAGGTTCCGATAATCTTCTTCGTCGTCAGCGGCGGCGTCGTGGTCCCCTTGTTGAGGCGGAAGAGCAGGTGTTGCCGTCGGTGCCCCTCCAGCGCGCATCTACTGGTTGTATTCCTTCATCTGCTGTAGCAACTGATCGAACTGCTCCAACTTCTCTGTTAAGTCCAAGCTGACAGCAACGTAGCAAGGGCATTTGCAGCAGTAGCAGCGGAGGAGGTTGATGGGGAGAAAAGATGAGAAGGTTAGAGAGAGAGAGTTGTTAGAAAGAGAGAGGAAGGTGAGAGGTTAGAGAGAGAGAGAGTGAGTTCGAAATGAAGGGAGAGAGAGTTTTCGGTTCCAATTTAGGACACGGTTATCGTCGAATTTATTGATGGATATTTATAATGGTAACGCGGTACGGATCACCAAAACGCAACGTTCCATTAAATATGTCTATCATCGGATTCTTCCGTCGATAATTCCGACGCTAAATTTGGTGCCTATTTGTTGTGGTTTCCTACCAAAAGTTACCTGTGACTTTACCAGCGGAAGCGGCTATCAACTGTAATTATTTGGCATGACGAATTTCACATCAAATCCGTCGCTAAATACAACAGTAAAGATAACGCTAATGTGCGGCGATAAATCCAACGATACTTAGTGCATTTCTTGTAGTGACCTGTGATGTTGCTATTTTTCCTTCTTCTCCTCCTCCTTTTTTCTCATCTTTCTCTTTCATAATCGTCGTCGTCACCACCACCACACTACCACCTTTATCTCCTCCTCTTTCTCCATCATCATGATCATGATCATCGTTATCGTTATTGTCATCATCATCGTCTTCTTTTTATGACGCCACACAAACAAACTTAGTTCAAAACAAGCACCAATTAAATGCACCTTATTTAAATCCAGAATGCACCAAAATTTCGATGTTATTTTCTGATAAAATTTACATAACTCAAAATTTCTCCTACTCTTTATTCTTCTTTAAATCATCATCTTCTTCTTTTTCTTTTCTTGTTCATCTTCTCTTTAGTACCTTTTCATAATTCTTCTTATTTTATTCTCTCAACAAGAATAAAAGCAGAAAAAAAAAACAAATAAAGAAGAAGAATAAATATATAATGTTGCAAAATCATTAGAAAGAAGAGGAGAAAAAGAAAAAAATTACAATAATAATGATAACAATAAAAAACGGCAACGAAAAAAATGTAAAAAAAAAAAGAAAAAACGCGAAGAAAAAAAGGAGAAAGGCAAAAAAAAGAAGAAGAATAAGAGTAGAAGGAAGAGGAGAATGATCGAATACGAAAATGTTTACGTTAATAGAAATAGTTAAAGCGTGTATTTACATTCTCACTAATAACATTAATTTTTGTTGAATTTAAACCAACTTGATTAAACTTGATTACCAAAAAAAGTTAAAAAAATATATAACAAGACTCATAAAATTATACATAACATTAGTATGATTAAATTCATTCCCTTTTAGAGAATTTAAATTTTACTTTAAATATAAAAAATTTAAATTTTTAGATTAATTATCGCACTCAATAAAATATTTACAAACCAATAAAAAAATAAAAAAATTTAAGTATACATTAAAATTTTATAATTTTTAAATAATATCAATTTTATATAAAATGACAACCTTGAGTTGTTACCAAACTCGGTTAAACATAAAAATGGAGTCTCACATGGAAAATGGAAACATCGCAATCACATGCACACTTGGCTCTTACACCTCTTCCATCTATTTAAACCATAAACACGGAATCCTCAAAAAGATGCTCAAAACACAACAAAACAACTGTTAACGCTTTTCGTTTTTGTTTCTTTTTCCCTCTTCTTTTTCTCCTCTTCTTCTTCTTCTTCCTTGTTCTTTCCGTGTGTCCACTTTCTTCAATCCATTGGCGTATCCCTACACCCCTCCAATGCCGAACCACGATATAACCTCCCCTCTCATCACCTCCGATCATCTCATCCTCACCGTCGACCCACTCCCCGCCGCCGACACCACTTCCGCAGCTCCACTTTCCGGCACCGCCGGAGGGAATCCTTTTACTTTTCTGGGATGCGATGAGAGTGAAGCGTTGACTGTGCCGGTTCCGATGACCGTTGACCCGTTCAAGAACAACACGCCGAATATTGAGGGAGTCTACGAGTGGTTGAAGATGCTTCTGTGCTTGCCAATTGCGATTCTCAGGCTTGTGCTTTTCGGATTGTGCCTTGCTGTTGGGTATATTGCAACGAGGTTGGCGTTGGAAGGGTGGAAGGACAAGGAGAACCCCATGCCTAAGTGGAGGTGCAGGCTCATGTGGGTGTCTGTCCGTGTTGATCGTTAGTGTTTGGAATCAACTAATCTGATTTCAGTTATATGAAGTGTTTTAGACTTAACTGTACTTTGTTTTGAGTTGAATGGGCTATTTAGGAACTAAGATCTCTTAGTGCTGATTGATTTGATTTTTGTTTTATCTCGTTTTCCTTTTCGGTGGTGTTGTTTTTCTTAGCTAAGATCTTAGTCAACTTTGTAAATTCCCCTTGAACTTAGGTAGGGTGATGTAATGCATAGATGCATATCATCACTGAATTTTGATCCCCCTCTTCCCCTGTTCTTTCTCTCTTAAGTTGTTGTCTTTATTTGATTTTTTGAGTTAAGATCTTATTTAAGTTAGGTTAGGTGATACTACTAGCTAGTACATATTGATTGTGGTTAGGTCACTTTATCTTGTTTATGACACAAGACGTTGATGTGGCACTAGAGTTTGTCTAATCATTTATTTCATTTGATTTAATTTGTTCTTTTTAAGCACGTTGATTTGGCATTAGAGTGAATGTAATGTAATCATTGCTCTAACTTACTTGTTACGTTGTAATATGAAGGTAAAAACTTCAGTTGTTAGGTGAGGAAAAGGAGCAAATGACAAAACTAAATTTAGGATCAAGGACTTGACTTATACCATTAAGGAAATGGGGGATGTAAATTTTCAATATTCCAATTCATGAATTATTGATTGGATTTAGTGAAACACTTCTAGTGTACTTTTTCTTCTTTTTCCTTTTTATATATTGTGGTCCAACTATGCATTACCAAGTTGTTAAAAGTGGTTGAGTATCATAATTATTATCTCAAATATCATGCAAATAGTTATACATACTTGCTATTTTGGTTGATAGATTAGAAAACTCCACATTTTGTCTGTGTTTCAAAATAACTTTGCTTTCATTGTTATATTATATACTACAATACACCATTCGTTCTCCTTCTACCTCCTATTCTGCACTTCCTTGTGATGTTATGTTGAATGAAAGGGAACACATTAGAATTGAATATTCCCTGTATAGTTTTTGATGGCTTATGCAGGAAATAAGTTTGGAAGCCAGAACTAAAAAAAATGTACTTGTGTTGTTTTTTCGAATGAAAGATACATTGAGGTGTTGGGTTAGTTTCTTTTCTATAGGGTTGATTTCAGTGTTGTATAACATAAATATATCAACTTGTAGTTCACTCTTTTCTCCTTCTGCTCATTGCAGCTATCAGTGGATAAAGCGGAAGGGAAGACCTGCACCAAGGGAAGTTGCACCGATAATTGTATCTAATCACGTATCCTACATTGAACCTATCTTCTATTTCTATGAATTATTTCCAACCATTGTAGCATCAGAGTCTCATGATGCACTACCTTTTGTTGGCACCATTATTAGAGCAATGCAGGTAATTTCATTTCATGGTTACACTTTCCGTATGCTCAGTTAAAGAGTACACACCATTCAGCTGTTTGTCCTTTCTTTTTTCTCCCCACTTTTTATGCTTTCAGGTCATATATGTCGACAGGTTCTCACCATCATCAAGAAAACATGCCGTCAAGGAAATAAAGGTAAAAACATTTCTGTTAGCTTGCTTACCGTTGTTTTATCTGTATCTTAGACTTGTATTTGTTCCTTGGTTGTTGATTTGGTGGTTGATTGATGCTCAATTTGCTATCTTCTTCACATATGTTCCTCTGATGCCCCTATTTTTACACCAAGCATCTGCAAAGTTTATGAAAGGGCTATTTGGTTAAAACTCAGGGAGATACTACTTAATGATAGAAGTTTATGTTCGTATGTGGCAAAGTAGAAGTATACCTTTCCTTACAGAATAAATATAAATATATAAAGAAATAACATCAAGTAGGAGTTGTACAAGCAATATGTTTCAGGCTACACTGTGCAGCATAAATGATTAAGGTGTCTGTAAGTTATGAAAACTTTAGTTGCCAAGTAAATGGAAGGGATCTTCAGAGATGAAGTTAGATAAAATTATATCTGATTCAGGTTTCGAAACTGAATAGAAAGATGCAAGAATTTTCGAACTAATAGGAATTAGAGGCTAAACACTAGATGCTTGGGCATGAAATTGCTGCATGTAACTTATCAATTTATAAGCCATTTGATACATAAATCTGCTTTCAAGGATCTGAATAACAGAGAAGGGCTTCCTGCAATAGATTTCCTCGAGTACTGCTATTTCCTGAGGGAACCACAACTAATGGCAGGAGCCTTATCTCCTTCCAACTTGGTGCATTCATCCCCGGTTACCCAATCCAGCCTGTAATTGTTCGCTATCCTCATGTACACTTTGATCAATCTTGGTAAGCAGTTTGTTTACGAAGACCCTTGAATTTTGTTTCCATTATTTGCAGCAATAGATTGTCACTGACATTTTATGTGGTATGCAAATTTGTGTAGGGGTAATGTTTCTTTGGGAAAGCTTATGTTCAGGATGTTCACTCAATTCCACAACTTCTTCGAGGTTACCCTCTTACAGATTGAATTTTTCTTTTCACTGGTTAATGTCCTATTGCATGGGAACTTATCATTTGTGAAATAGCACATAAATTTGATCTCAAATTGAACAGGTAGAATATCTTCCTGTCATTTCACCCCTGCATGATAAAGAAACTGCAGTCCACTTTCGTGAGAGGGTGAGTCTTCCTGTTTTGTTTTATGCTTTCATGCATTATCAAAGGACTTTATACTGGATGATTTGTTGATTATTTGCTCCTCTATACTAATAAGAACAATGCTAGGGGCCAGCAATTTTTGTGATTGTTAGCCATCAACTAGCCATCAATGATGATTTGATGGTGTGAGATTGGTGTGAGATTTCATCCAATGGCTCACCTTTCTCTGCTGGTTACATGCTGGCCAAAATTCAATAAAATTGCTGGCCTCCTAAACTTTGCCTACTAATAATATGTGGATAAATGCAGGCTTGCCGTGCTATTGCATCTGCGATGAACGTTGTCCAAACTGGACACACTTATGGAGACATAATGCTTTATATGAAAGCACAAGAAGCAAAACAGGTGTGTTTTTTTAACTATTGATTTATTGGTTATAAATATTGTTATGTATTTTTCCTAGTTACTAAATTGCTTTTTTGGCTATAAAATTTATTATATGCCTTCCATAGATTTTGTGGTAGTTATACTTTTCTCTCTGTTTGTAACTGCAACCCAGGTACTGAACTAATCATGGTTATGGACTTGTGCAGGAAAACCCCTCAAGTTTTATGGTTGAAATGGCGACGCTGGAATCAGTAAGTCCATAAAACTAATAAACCTTAATTATGTTGTATTTTCTCCTAGAAACTTTAATTTTTCCTTTCTATTTGCCGTCATTCACTAGTCCCCATAAAATTATGTTCTCCTTCAGCCTACGCAAGTAGGCTTTTTAGGTTAAACATTTTATGCTGTTTAATTCATTTTTAAAAATGATACTGCTATAGACTTACCAATAGTGGAAAGAGAGATAAAAAGAGACTTTATATCTTTTCAGTTATTTCATATCAGAAGCTTGGAAGCTGTTGAATTCCTAGATAAATTCTTGGCTATGAATCCTGATCCCAGGTACTATTGTCACAAATATCAAAGTTAAATTGTCATTTCAACTGTTAATGGCTACAGTTTGTGGTATAATCCAATCTTATATTTGTGGAAACTAATGATACCCATGTCTTGGTTGCAGCGGTCGAGTTCAATATCATAACTTCTTGAAGGTTTTAAGACTTAAGGCATGCCCTTTATCCGAAAAGGTAAAGTTTATTTAATAATTTTCTATCAAAATCCCCTCAAGATTCGGAGTTCTGACCCTTGTGTGTTTAAGATAAATTACCTCTCGAATTCTGCAATATCATGTCTTGTCTTCTAATTTCAAAACTAACATTTCTCTGCTCCATTTCGCTTTTTGCTTGATGAGGTTCATTTCAATCTCCATCTTCCAACTATTTTTCTGCCTTTTCATTTGCATGTTGATTATATTTGATTACAGATGTTTGCATTCATTGATGTGGAGAAGTGCGGCTCAATAACGTTTAGACAGGTGATTCTGTTCATTCTACTCTTTTTCTTTGCTATATCGAAAACTAGGAGTAGCTTTTCTGCATTTTACATCTGTACTAGTTTTTAAGCCAAAGAGAACTACTTCTGCAAATTTAGTTCAGATTAATGACACGACATCTTATCCACGTGCTTTTATGTTGCTTCCAGTTCTTGTACGGATCTTCTTACGTCATGAAGCATCGAGGATTCCATCAAGCTTGCGAAGAAGCATTTGCGGAATGCAGCAGTGCAGTAAAGGGCTACATTGTAGAACAAGAAGTACCATGATCTTTTATACTCTTATTTGGCTATTTCCATTTACTATATTTACACTAGCCTAACTCTAACTTCCTTGTTCTTTGCAATTCATTTTAATTCCAGTTGCAAGACTTCATGCAACATGCCATCCCAAGCTGGAATGAGAATGAGGTAACTCGCATTGATTTAGTATACAAGTCGTTTAATCAGTCTCACTATAGATATGATACATGATAGGGCTCAATGGCGTTATTTGATCCATATAACCCAAAATCTTTGTTATTGTTGTTGTTGTTTAATCAAAGTCATTATATCATAAAAGTCAAACCAACATTGTGTTGGTTGGGTGGTAGGCAAGCTCCTCCCTGTCCTAATAGTCTCGAGTTCGAGTCATAGGAATGGAAAGAAATCATTAGTGCTGAGAAAGGCAGCAACAATTTCTTGAGCTGGATTAGTCAGATTTCGCTGGCATGACAATACACGATTATATATACAGAACAAAAATGCTATTCGTACACCAAAATCAGTCACTAAAATCAGCCACCAATGTATTTGTGTATAACTACATGTGTGATTTAATTTATTTTCCACGTGCATTTGTATTTTAGCATCTATTTGATACTAGTGGCGGACTTTGGTGGTTGATTTTGGTGTACACGTAGCATAGTCTATAAAGGAAACATTTTACATGATAAGTTGTCCTTATTTAAATTTTAATGATGGTAACTTTTGTTATTTGCAGGTTCATGAGCTTTTTATGTTATTTGATGATGACAATGATGGAAGAATAACCAAGGATGATTTTCATTCATGCCTCAAGAAAAACCCTCTTCTCATTGCATTTCTTACACCTCACCTTCAACACAAGGAGTGTGGTGGCAATAATGGAGTTCTAGAAATAGTATGATTTGTGGATTACAAAGAAACTCTTGCCATTATAGGGTGTTTGTTCTTTTAGTACACAAAACATAAGAGAAAAAAAAAATTAGAGTGCACAAGTTTCTTTTTTTTTCTTTTTCTTTTATTATTTTTAACATGCCCTGATTAATTACTCATAGAACCCTAATAATTTGGTCAACAAATCTGTGTTTTGCTGCCTCATATTAACAAGGTGAGTATTACACATAAATTTCAGCTGGTCCTTGGTGTTGTGATCAAACAAACTGATCTAACACAACGTTTTGAGTTTTGGTTCAGGGATCATAGTGGCATTCAAGGGTCAATTTTAGATCATGTAAGGTTTGAAATTTGAACCAATGTGTGAATCTCTTTTTGTTTGTAACAAATATTGTGGGTATAATTTTTTGGTCAACAGTGTATTTTCAAACATGTGACTGGTTAGTTTCCTGGAAAAAAAAAAGACTAATGTAATTTTTTGTTTTTGTTTGTGATGACAAGAAAACTAATGCAATTGATTCTTTATGTTTATTCATCTTTGGTCACTTTTTTTAGTTTTTCTTTTTTCAAGTAATTAATTTGATCTTCTTTTTCAGTCTACATTTTGCTAGTTTGATCAACTGGGCCTTTTATGGGTCAAAATGAACAAATTTTTTTTAACTAAAAGAAATATTATTTTATCCCATAAAATCGCTAGCATTTATGCATTCAATCCTATTATCAGAAATTTGACTAGCTAAATTATTTCAGTCAATTTAAATCGATACTTGTTCACATGTTACTTTAGATTTTCACATATAATGAATGAGAATATTTAAGTTGATCATTGGATAAATAAATGAGAGAATAGAAATTGTCAAGTGAATTACAATATGTTTGTTCATACATCAGCCTAAAGAATATAAGTCTGGCCCACAGGGCCACGCTCCTCCTAACAGATAAGTTATATTCGAAATTAGATTTGACAAGGTCGGTTTAATAGTGTCAAATCTAATTCATGTGGCCTAATCTATATGGGCCAAATCAATTTTAAAATAGATTTCTGAAATCCGTATCCGATCCGATATAGAGAGTAAGTTAGACATTTTTCCACTGCTTTGAATATCACTTCCAAGCTCCAAGTGATAATCACTCTAAATATAGGGAAATAATTTTGCACACCGAAAAAAAGTATTTATTTATGATATTCAGAAGTCATTTTTAAAAAATAACTTTCACATTGTTATTTTATAAATATTCTAACACACAGGTATTTTTGTATTCTAATTTCATTAAAAATTTATTAAAATTTTTGCTAATTTAAATATAAAAATCTCTTATAAGTACTTTTTATTGTGGAAAACATCGAAACTTTTGTTTATCTAAACGAATAAATCAAAAATTTTATCTAAAAGTGTTTAGATCTCACATTCAACCTTAAATTCATCTAGGTTTTTAGTAGCACTTCAAATCAATGTTTGAAGTATTTTGAAAAAAATACATCGTTAATAAAACGTAATTTTCTATAAACATTTAAATACTTCTTCTAGGCAGTGCTTGCGATTCAATTTTTTTTAACTAAATCACACCACCTCCTCCCCCCACCCCTCAAAAGAAAAAAATAGTCTCCATCTGGTCTCATATTGTAAATTTGAACTAGGGGTGTACATGGTCTGACCTGACTCAAAGACTCACCCATTTCTAAACATTTTAGGGGCTAATTTAGTGTGATTTCATCGGATCTAGGGTCGAGTAAGGGTCTTAAATATAGATTCGATCATTATTTCGGGTCGGGTCCGAGCCATAGTTCGAGCCACCCGAACTCAGCCCGGTCATCATACACAATTAATATTTTGTGTTATTAGTGATGGATGATGGCTATTCTTATGTGGAATTTAAATATTGTAAACCTTAATATTTTGTGTTATTAGTCATTATAAATTTATAAGTTAATTTTTATGTTTAAAATGTATAAGACTTTAGATTAATATATAATATTGTGTTAAATATTTGGTGTTATTAGACAATATTAGTATTGATTATGGTTATGCTTTAATTTTAAAGAATGGTTAGTTTTTGTTATATTTTGTTAAGTGAATTTTAGGGTAAAAAACCTAAATAAACCAAAGAGAGATTTTTATTTTCTAAATCAGCCAAAACAAGATTTTTTTTCAGCAATCCACCAAAGTGCAAATATATATAATTCGAATCAACATGATTCGAACTCCAAAAGCAAGTAATTCGAATCAAGTATATTCGAATTAAGGAAGCATAAATCGAATCAAGTCGATTCGAACTAGTAGGCAAACGTGACCTAGGAGAATTCGAATCATATTGATTTGAATTATGTCTTTTTAGTGTCAAAGGGAAGTTCGAATCAACTTGATTCGAATTATGTGTATATAGTTCAACTTTGGTTGTTTCGAATTAGTGTGTTCGAGGCCTGTGTATATATGTGATGAACGTGAGTTGCTCTCAAAAAGTACGTAGCATAAACATTGAAAAGGATTCTCTAATTTAACGGATTATGCAAGGTAAGTAACGGAACTAATATAAATAAGCAAAGTAACATAGTTCTCATAGTGCCTGATACAATGTAACCACTAGTAAACATACAGACATCATCTGCTAAAGTAAATGACTAGTACATAGAACAGTGATAACGGAAATACATAAACATAAGTATATAACAAAATAGCAGACAACACAAATCATCTAAAAAGGTGCGATCCGGTGAAGTAACGTCGAGGAACCCATGTCCTGTGACCTCTCCGGATCAGCAGCTCCTCATCCTCTATGTCATCCTCCTCATCATCCTGGAGTGGCTGGATATGTAACGGTCGGGATGAAAAAGGCCCGACAACTGACTGTGATCCAGCACAAGCTGCTGATGGTGGTGTACCGCCCAGGGCAAAATGTTCAGTCTGAGGCACGGATGGAGGCTAATTCAGATCTATATCTAAATGTGCCTGTGACCCCGAAGTCTGACCAACTCGACGGGCAGCTTTATCCTCCTGCATGATGGCAGTGATCTCGTCAAGGAAGTGGTCCCCTCCGTACTCGGCATCAAGACCATCATCGGCAAGAAAGTCTGAATACATGGTGCCCGGACTGACCCATGGTGTACTCTCATGTAGTGTATGATCGTCGCCGGGAACACCGACAAAGTAATCTCCGAGAGGCCCCTCCCCCAGTCCAGCGTCAACATGACCCGAAGGATGTCCCATAACCGAGTCATGTAACTCTCCAGCAGCTCCGCCAGCATCGGGTATAACACCACCGTGAGCAGCACCCCCAGCAACGGCATCGTCACGATGATCACCCCCAATATGGAGCACTGCAGCCCCTCTCCGTCGCCCGCCACGACGCCGTGCTCCTCCACGAGCCCTCCCTGCCTGCTTACCCTCCTCTATAGCATGGTCAAGCCACCTCCACTCCCGGTCGCTACGCCGTGTTCCTACCCGAGCTCTCCTGTCAACCCGTCGCCTATCGGGAACGTCGTCAACTATGTCCATGTCGGGAACTGTTCAAACACCCCTCTGTGTAGCCTCAACTGGAATAGGAATGTCTCTAGGATCCCTCAATAACATCTCCGGTGATAAAAACCTCTTTCCGTGCTGACGCCACCAGTCCAAGAAGGCATGTGACGGACCCGGGTCCGGCATAACGTCAAAACAAAGGACGTGCTACGCACGTGTCTCCCAGTGATGATGCTAGTGCTGTAACTGGGACGAAAACCAACGATCACCTCCTCTACCATCCTTCAACATCAAGAAGTCGATGTTCAGGGCGGGACGGGGGCGAGCCTGTACTCCTCCAAACTGTGGTAACACCCGATCAACCTGGTGCCACTCAACCACGGCAAAATATATCAGTGAGGTGACGGAACGCCATAAAGCCGTATGACGAGACTCCAGCACCTCCGGATGGACCACCTGAACGACCTCTGGTGTGCTATATGGCATCCAGAGAAACTGAAAAAAGAATCCCCAATACATTAAAATATCTATTTAGGTATGTCTAAAATTAAATTGACTAAACATGGGACCTTAGCATACTCACATCCCTAGGCTGTAACATGTTGATCCTCAGCCGGGTCATCTGAACCCAAGGTCCCTTCTCGCTAACGCCAGGATTGTAACATGACCACCGGAAAAGGACGTTAATTTATGAAGTAAATCATTAATGTAACGAGGTAGAATAACAATTACAGGCGATAACTTGAATTCATAGAATAATTAAACATAATATAATGACATAGTCGTACCTGGATGCCAGGGGCCAGCTAAACAAATCAAACCCATCAGGCCGAAATCTAGAAAAACGCCAAAATATCCAAGACTGAAGTAACTGTAACGGCCCAGCTAACTTCACGATATGTCTGTTGGCCACTCGGCACATACACCGGTATAGCCATGCAAGCGCCGCCGACCCCCAACTGTAGCCACCCATCTCCTCAAGCCTAGCCACGTACGGTAGCCATCTGATGTGAATACGATTGCCGGACTTGTCGGTAAAAAGCTGGGTGCCCAATAACATCATGATATAGGCACGGGCAAAGCGCCTAACTGTCTCCTCGTCGGCCCCCTCGGGGCACTCTCCGAAGGTCTCCTGGAACCAGCTGCAGTTCACTGCGAACTTTTGAATTTGGCTCGGGGGGGTAACACACCAAACAACTCCTGGAACCACTGCCAAGCTAGCCGACCACCCTGTATGTATACATGGAAATCCGTAAGGCAGCCACTCACGTAATGTCCGTCCACTGGCAACCCCAAATGGTATGCTACGTCCTGAAGTGTGATCGTGCACTCTCCGAACGGCATATGAAAAGTGTGCGTCTCCGGACCCCACCGCTCGACGAATGCACTCACAAGTGGCTCGTCTAATTGGAACCATTTGTCGTTCAGTCTCGCAAGATGGTATAATCCGGCCATCTGCAAGTACGGAACGTACCGCTCATCCAGTCGCATTCCCTGCTGCCGCCGCATACTCGATATGCAGCGTTGGGGCTGCGAAATAAAAGGACCGCATGATTAGAACAAATTAAAAACTAGTCTTAAATCTGCATCCATTCACAAGTAGTATTTTAGCAACTTCGTGATGTACACATTCATGAACTGAAGTTTTTTAATAATGATGGCTGAAATTGTAATTATATTTTACACTTAAAAAACCCTTTACTTTAATTAGCAACTACCATAACCACCTACGTAAACCGCTAACAAAAACCATCAACAAAACCACTCAAATTAACAATTACCATAACCACCTACGTAAATCGCTAACAAAAACCATCAACAAAACCACTGAAATTAACAATTACCATAACCACCTACGTAAACCGCTAACAAAAACCATCAACAAATCCACATAGAAAACCACTATGTTAAACCGCATGCAAAACCACTTATGTAAACCACTAGCAATACCACTTTAATAAACCACTAAAATACATATACGAAAACCACTGTACATATACTATTAAAAACCACTAAACATATACCACTATTAAAAACCACTAAACATATACCAATATTAAAAATCACTAACCTCGTCGTTGATCACCCCGGCGATGTGAGCGACTCCATCCAAACGATACAGCCTTCCCAGATCGTCCCCCATCGCGTTAATCTACCTCTTGAGTCTTTGTCAAACAGATTCTGCGTCGTTTTCTCTGGGATTTGGTGGGGTATGAGGAAGTAAAACTGAATCGAATGAGCTTGGTTCGAACTCCTTATTTAGGCAACTTACTAGTAATTCGAATCAAGTTAATTCGAACTACCTTTAGAAACCAACAATGAATAATTCGAATCAATATGATTCGAACTCCCTTGAGTCACGTTTGCCTACTAATTCGAAACGACTCAATTCGATTTAGCCTTTACTAATTCGAATCTACTTAATTCGAATTACATGCAACTCGTCCCAATTGTAATTCGAATCATGTTGTTTCGATTTACTTGCATTTGCAGTTCGAATCAACTTGATTCGAATTATATATATTTGCTCGTTGGTGGATTGCTGAAAAAATTTTTGTTTTGGCTGATTTGGGTAATAAAGATCTCCCATTGGTTTATTTAGGTTTTTTACCCTGAATTTTACTATGTAAATTATGAAATAATGATTGAAAATTAGGTGATTTTTACATGCTAAAGACTCGATTTTCACCAATATCCGATTTTCACCCGATCCGAAAATGCGTAGGTTTCATCGGGTCTAAAATTGGATTAAGATCTAAAAATTAGATCTAATTTATATTTTAGGTCAAATCTGAATTAAGTTAAATCCAGTATGATCCGACCTATGTACACCCTTAATTTAAACAAACATTGCATTAAGCAAAAGTAAATAAAATAAAAGGTGAGAAACAAAAAACTAAAATAAAAGATAAAGTATACTTTTGTGATTGGGGCAGAAAAATTGTGACCAACTTCAAGTGCATTTCATGTATTTAGGCGTTAGTCAAAATTTACTTTTATATAGGTTAGGTCGGCAGCTTCTGTTATAATTTTATGGCCCCAAAAATTGTGTACAACTGTGAACACAGTACTTGAAAAGAGTTTTGTATGCCATTTTTGTGAACTACTGTTTTAAGAATAATTGTTAAAGGTTTGAGAGTGATAATTTTTTTAAGTTTAAACACATTAAATATTCTTAGAAATTTATTTCTTCTATGAAACCCTTTAGCATGTATTCTTAATATATTTTATAATAAAACTCAGTTTTAATTAAAATTTGTACTTCTGGTTTTACTTTTTAAGGCTTTTAGCCTTTTAATATATTAAAACTTCTATTATTTTACTGTTAGAATATTGTACACTCCTAAACTTTTGTTTTTTTTTTCTTTGGTATCAAAAAATTATTTAAAACATTAAGGAAATGTTTTATGTTTGACTTTTAAAGAAATTCAAATAGCATTCCATACAAAGCTAATTTTTTAAAAGCATTTCAGTCGTTTTTTCTTCTTTCTATTCTTTCGATTAAAAGTTAGTTTAGTAAAATCTTTACCTTTTAAAAATAGTTTATTAAATTTAATTTTTTGTATCATTTATATTTGATATATCAAACTAAAAATAATTTTCAATAAATATAAATAATAATATAATTGAATTTGATTAACATTTTAAAATTAAAAAAAAATAAGACTATATTTGAAAAAGAGACTAAGAGTAAGAAATAGATATCAGGAGATAGAAACTGAAAAATTAAGATTAAATTATGTCTTAATATTATGTTTGGTGTGTTGTCTCAATTTTCTGTGAAAAAAGAAAGTATGTGGTTAGGTTTGGAATTTAAAATGTTGAATGAGAATAATTTTAAAAGTAAATATTATTAAAATTTCAATCTCTATTGTCAGAAATTTTAGTTTTCTTTGTTTCTATTTTTTAGAGGTACTGAAACAATTGAAATTTTGTATCTTCAAACCAAAATTTTAATTTTAATCTCTAACTACTAAATACAATACTAAATCTCAATCTATTAGTTTCAAATTCTCAATCACTTCTTTTAAACACTACTAACAACAACAACAACAAAACATTGTCCCACTAGGTAGAATCGGCTCCATGAATCAAACGATGTCATTGAGGTCTATCATATATCATGTCTACAGAGAGACCATTTACATGTAGATCTCGTTTGACCACCTCGTGGATGGTCTTCCTAGGTCTTCTTCTGCCTTTCACCATTTGTCCATCTTCCATCTCATCTACCCTTCTGACTGGGTGTTCTGTCGGCCTTCTTCTCACATGTCCAAATTACCTGAGACGCGATTCTACCATCTCTTCCACAATAGGTGCTACTCCAATTCTCTCTCTTATATCTTTGTTCCTTATTCTATCTAATCACGTATGACCACTCATCGTCCATCTCAACATCTTCATCTCTGCCACACTTAACTTATGTTCGTGCTTTTCTTTGACCGCCCAACACTCTGTACCATATATAAAGCATAGCCGGTCTAATATCAGTGTGATATAATTTACCTTTAAATTTTACAGGCATTTTTTTGTTACATATAAAACCAAATACACTCCGTCATTTTGACCAATCTGTTTAGATCTTATAATTTATATCATGTTTAATTTTTTCATTATCTTGTATGATGTATTCAATATATTTAAAACTTTTAACATTTTGTATAATATTTTTTCCAATCTTCACCTTTGTATTACTTATAAAATTATATTTAGATATTATTAATATATAAAATTATATTAAACGTTTATATTTTGATAATTATAAGGCTTTTTTAAATTTTTTTAAAAAATACTATTAATTTTTAAAAATTATAATTATACGCACATAAATTTTTTATTTTTCAAATACAAACAAAGTATTTATACTTTCATAAAGCACGAGCTCCTCCTAAAAAATTTGATGACACTAAATCTAATTAGCAAAATCCTAGACATATTGTGTGGATAGAATTAATTCTATGATTATAACACGTGATTCATGCTTCTGAATGTGCTTCATATTTGCCACAAATGAATAAATAGGGACCTACCACCAAGTCACCAACCGATTGCTTGTGTCAATGGATTTGGTCCACAAAAACTGATGCCCGCACACACACATTTATTAGTTACCTTCTTTCTTTTTACATTCTAATTAATTGCTTTCGTCTTACTTTTATGGTACGTTTCAGTGTGTGATATATTAATCATTAATTTATTGTAAATGTAAATTCTATTTAAAATTTTATTATTAATCAATAAATTATTAAATATATAAAATAAAATTCGAACATGTGATTTTCACTCAAACAAATGAATAAATTAACTATTTAAATTATTTATCTAAATCTTAATATTAGAATAATCATATGCACATCTAATAAAATGAACATCCGATATATCTATTATCCATATTATTTAGTATTTTTATTATTTATTTATATTTTTTCTTTGTATATTTAACTCGTGTTTTCATCCAGGTGAATAAAGTATACTTTTATAATATATGACATGATTGTAACTTTAGCTTATCTTATCTCTTAATATTAATCGTGTTGAATAGAGATTCAATAATTTTATCGGACATGATATATATGTAACTATTTTTCATTATTGGGTTTAGCTGTTGTACGATGATAAAATGAACTTCAAAATAGATAATAATTACAATAATCCAAAGGTGCCCTAACACATACATACAGAAGAAACCAAAATAATTTGGTATAGAAAAATAAATCAGTTTTTCTTTTCGCATGTAAGTAGCAATTCATTGACTAAAAAGAAATTTTTAAATGGAGTTCACAACTAATCGAATTAGTTTTCTTTCGATTGTATTGAAAGATTGAATGATAATGTGGAAGGGGTATTATCGGTTTAGTTTGGTTCGATTTTAGACTAAAAATTAATTGAACCGATCTGTTTGGTTTTTACATAATATCAATCAATTAGTTTGTTATTTGCGTAACAATCGAATCGAATCAAAAGCGGTTTGATTCGGTCAGTTTTTTCGATTTTTAAATCCTAACTAATAGAAAATTAATTTTAGTAAAATGATGTTCAAAACAATTAATAAATTGAAATAATATTACATTACATTCAAATTCAACACAATTTCAACAACTAAACATAAAACAAACACATTTGTTAAGTCTAAAATTTTTATTTCAATGTATTACTAAACCACTTTTACAGTTCAGTTCGATTCGATTCAATTTCTGCCGAACCAATCAAAAACCAAACCAATCGATTTATTTTAAAAAAAACCAAAAAAACTAATTTTTTCGGTTTTTATTTAATTGTTGTAAATTTTAGTTCGATTTTACGGTCAATTTCAGTTTGGTTCGGTAACTTACACCCCTGTGTTGTGGTAAGAAAAGGCATAAGGTCCATGATGTAAATTAGTCGCAACTTGTCAACATACATCTGAGACAATATGTAGGGCATACCATCATCTTATCTATATATATATATTTTAAGGTTGTCAATTATTTTGTTTCTACTGTTTTGGTACATTCGTGATTAACATGTTGTTGTATCTTTTAGCAAAGCTTCATGGGCAATATTGTCCACCTATTTTAAAGTTTAAGATCTTATGAACAGTAGATGGTGTTCATTAAAAGTACTAATTGTTGTAAAGAAAAATTAAAAAGTAAATATGGTTTACAGTCTCTTACTATTTTTGATCGATTTTAAATTATATTCAAGTAATTGATCTAATAGTTTTTTATAAACAATAATTTATTAATGTGTCAAAAATCGTCTAAACCTGTAATATATAAACCGCTAAAACTAATTACTTAGATAGTTAGAATGATTAAAAATTTTTAAATTATTAATAAATACTGTCTTTGGAACAAATTATTAGAAATTGAAAATGATGTTAAATCTAATAAAAATAATTAATGTTAGAAATAAGAGATTAAACTGAAAAAAATTTTGTGTATTATTAATTGTGTTTAAGTTGTCTAAAATAATACATAAAGGTTGTGGTAGGCTTAGAGAAGGAGGGTTGAATCTATGCCTTCCTTTTAAGTTGTTGTTGTTACCCTTTTGAAACACCTTTGCTATTTTGATTCTGTTTGATCTGAGCAGCGGAAATTTATGAGACAATTTATTTTTGTCTCATGAAAATCATAAAACAGAACACAGCAGAGAAGAGAAAAGCTAACACCAGCAAGTATCCTGGTTCGGTTGCCTTGTGCTATGCAACTTACATCCAGTCTCCTCCACAACTATGGAAGAATTTCACTATAGTTAACAATATTACATACACCAATAACACAGGATTGACCCAATCCTTTCACACTCAAGTTCTAACCTAACTTGACATTGGCTATGCTAATACCTAACTATACCTCTTAGTGCTAACCCAACTAAGGAAGGGATACCTTACAGGTACAAGATACAAGACATAATTACACCTAAAGAAATCAGAAAACAACTCTAGGATTTTCTCTCAAGTGTATCTCTCAGCCTTTTTCCACTCATGGCTTTTTCTCAAGCTTTCTCACACTGCCTTTTCTCTCAAGAAATTACAGAAAGATAAGCTTAGAAAAGTACATTACAATCAGTAAAACAAGAAGGAGATTGACTTCATCAACAGCCTCTAAGCTATGTGAAAAACCAGCTTTGCAAACCTCAGAATTTGTTCTTCAGTATTGGCAGAATGCTTCTTTGATAGAGAGCATTGTCCAAGTAGAGGAACTTCACAGGGAATACTTCACAGAACTCAACTTCTCAAACTCTGGTTTTCTCTCCTTGCTTTCTGAATGAGCAGCAAGCTTCTTTTATCTCCTTGCATGTTGCTTGGTTCTGCTTCCAAGGTCAACACCTTGAGCCTTGAGCTTCACCAACCCACTGTCTCACTTTTTCCCATTAATCCTCACAATGGGAACTTTGCTTCTGACTTCTCCAACTTGTTCGAAAGCCAAGAAGGAGTAACCGAAATTGTCTTCCTATGGTCAACCAAATCTGAACCATAGAGATGCAACTTGGTCCCCAAGAATCTCTTGTGACCGTGGATTTGTAGCAGTGAAGAACAGAGATCAACTTTTCCTTGAATGCCATTTTGGATAGTGCAGAGAGTTGGGAAGAAGGGATGAAGATCTGATGCATGCAAGATGAGACGGATTACCTTTCTTAAACTTGATTTAGCTTGGAGTTACTGTTTTAGCTTCTGTGCTTCAAGCTTCACTCTCTCTCTCTCTTACTTCTTTGATCACTAGCTTATGGATGAAGCTTTTTCTCTCTTTCTCTTTCTTACTTTTCTGATGCTATGATTTGACTTGATTAGAGAAGTGTACGTTGCTTCGGTGAGAGCAAGTGAGAGGGAATGAAAGCTTCAATCTTGTATGAGAAGCTTTGTGGGATGGATACGGGCTTGGATCCGGTTTTCATTAAGCCACCCGTTTGGCCCATTGGATCCTTTGGCTTTGATTCTCTTGGGCTGTGCTTGATTTCTTATTCATCAGCCTTGCTATATCATTTTTATACCATTTGGGCTGCTTGAGATTTTGTTGGCCTGCAATATGAAATAAATAATTAGCAACATATACTTATTAACACTTAACACTAATTATTTATTTTGCCCAAAAATAATGTTTGTCATCACTAATTAATTTAGTTAATTTCTTAACTCAACAATCTCCCCCTTGATGACAAACATGATTTAAGCAACAATCAAAAGGAAATGAGTTTGAGTAAGGTCTTAGAGACTCCCTTTGAATGATGTTGCTTGCTAATGTGTTGCTCCCCCTTTCCTTTTCAACAGTAGCTCCCCCTGAATCTATGCTTTTTTCCTTTTTGTTCCTGTTTGTATTAAGCTTAAAAGGAGCTATTCAAGATGTAACTTGACTAAGGGATTCTAGCAACACATATTCAGCCCAATATTTCTTATCATGACAACAGCCAAAGCATATTGTAAATAAAAAACAATTTGCAAAAACAAAGTTCAGAACAGAATTAGCAGCATCAATAAATTATCAGCATCAATCAACTGAATCAAAAACCAACTTTTAATTGCTATTACTCCCCCTTTTGTCATCAAGGGTGGATAACATGCAAGATCAACAAAAATAGCACTATAAACCCTGCAAGAAAGGTTAGTGCACAGTCAAAACAACCAACTAAATAACCAAAAGTGCATCAGTGTTCAAAGTTATTACAGTCATCCAAGACAAGAAAAGTAGATCAAACAGTAGCCCAATAAACAGAGTTTATGAGACAAAGAAGGAGCAGCAGCAGCAGTTTTTATGAGACAAATCCTAGGCATCAGAACCATTTCCTTCCGAGGCAGCATCCTCTTCAACATCAGTGGCAATGTCTTCATCATTGTGAAGGTTATCAATGAAGGTCATGAGCACAGCCACCCTATCCCTTGATTTCTTCAGAAAGTTCTCATGCTTGCTAGTTAACTTCCTTTGTTCCTTGCTCATGGCAATCATGTGATTTGATTGAGATACAAACTCTTGAGCAACATCCTTGACCACATTCAGCAGAGTGGATTTCTTCCCAGTGGAAATGGAAGTACCCTCCCTCGTAACAGAGTCAAACATGTATCTAACCATCAAATATGCAAATGAAATTTCAGTTTTGGTGAGAATGGTATATAAAACAAGAGTATTAGTGTAGGAAAACCTTTGATATGAACCACTTTGAGGAAGTATAACGTAGTTGACAATTCGGTGCAATTGAGCACATTCATATCCAAGGGCTTTGTAAGTGGGTGTAATGCCATCAATTAAAGAAACATGTTCACAAATGTGAGCCAATGCATCAAGATAAGAAATTCCAACACCTTCATCCCACTTAACCGAAGTGTAAGCACAAGGCCCAACATCAGTATACTTCAATGCATCACTAACAGTTTCATTATTTAAATAGATGTCTCTGCCCTTAACATAAGAATGCACACTTCCTTCATGATAAGTCATGTTCGCATAAAATTCTTTGACCAACTGAGGATATACAGGTTTTTTGATGTCAAAAAGGTGATTCCAGTCTAAAAATTCCAAGTTTGCAACAAAAGGAAAACCTTTCTTTTTCAAATCAGGTAAATCAGCCAGAAAAGATGGACATAGAGTACGATACTTAATAACTCCCTCATAGAAATCGTGGTTCATGGCAGATTTGAAACGATGGGGTTAAAGTCTGAGTGAGATGTCATATATTGTGATTTGTGAGCAAAAGGATCAACTTCTGGTTCTCTAACAGATGAGAGAGGAACTCGAGCTTTACCTCTTTGAGAACGTGATGGAACAGACCTAGATTTTGGTTGTGTGGACTCAGGTGGAGGTTCTGGTGCTGCAGGTCGCTTTCCTTTGGATGAACTCGGTTTCGATGAACCTGGCTTGGATGGTGTGACTTTCGGTGGTGGCGTTGGCTTGGCAGAGGCAGGAAATCTTGAAGTGTTCTTGGTCCGAGCCATGGGGTCACAGCGAGGAGGAGAGGTAGGAGGAGAAGGAGATGGAGTGAAGGTTTTGTCTTGTGAGCGAGTGGAAGGTTTGGATGGAAGTTTATACAGCTTTTCACGAGGAGGTTTATGAGCAATGGTTTTCTTCCTCATTTTGTGGTTATGATTTAGGAAGAAAGAGAGTGTTAGGGGTAGTGGTGAGAACCGAAGGGATAGAGGAGGAGTTATGGAGGGAAGAGAGTTATGTTGGTAACCGTACCCAAAAGCAAATTTCCAAAACCATGCAACTGCATCACCATTTGACAAGACTTGAAAAGACATGATATCATAAAGGAAAAGATTTTATTTGATTTTTAAATTAAAACAGGAAATTAATTTTAAATTTTGAAAGGCAAACAGAATTAAATTGAAACACTTTTTGGACTAAAGTCAAAAATTAAGTTAGCCCAAAAGAAAATTTTCGGGCCATTAAACAAAAAATTTTAAGAAAACTTAAACACACACTTAAACATAAGAATGTAACATTCATATTGGGCCCAGATGTGGTTTGAACAAATGAGACACATAGGACTACCAAGATCTGAATTGAGGTTGGCCCAGAATGATTTTTCACTAGCAATAAGCCCAGAACACGCTGACTAGAAGAAAACATTCATCATTTGCCCAGAATTGTCTCATACCTGTTTATGAGACAAAAAGCTCCAGCAAAAACATCAGCACTTTTCAAACAAGGAGTCATAACTCAAAATTTCTAGACAAGTCCTAAGCAAACAGAATCTATCCTCAGCTAATGGTTTAGTAAAAATATCTGCTAATTGCTCCTCTGATTTAACAAATTGAATACTAATATCCCCCTTTTGGACATGTTCTCTTATTGAGTGAAATTTCACTTCAATATGTTTAGTCCTAGAGTGCAAAACTGGATTTTTAGAAATATTAATGGCACTCATATTATCACACAGCAGGGGAATATTTTCAGCATTTAATTTGTAATCAGCAAGCTGTGTTTTTAACCATAAGAGCTGAGAACAACAAGAGGAAGCAGCTATATATTCAGCCTCTGCAGTGGAAAGGGCCACTGTTGGTTGCTTCTTACTTGACCAAACATTTAAGGACTTTCCAAGGAAGCAACATAAACCAGAAGTGCTCCTTCTATCAACTCTATCACCAGCAAAATCTGTATCACAATAACCAACTGCAGAAAAATCATCAATCTTAGGATACCATAGACCAAAATTAGATGTGCCATGAACGTATCTAATGATCCTTTTAACTGCAGAAAGATGTGACTCTTTAGGTTTGGATTGGAACCTAGAATACAATCCAACACTTTGCACAATATCGGGTCTAGAGGAAGTTAAGTACATAAGAGAGCCAATCATTCCTCTATACCTAGTCTCATCAACATCTTTCTCAGTTTCTCCCTTATCTAATTTAGAATTAGGATGCATAGGAGTTCCCATGGGTTTGGCATTTTCCATACCAAATTTCTTAATTAATTCCTTGGCATACTTCTCTTGATGAATGAAAATACCTTTTTCAGTTTGTTTAATTTGCAGCCCAAGGAAGAAATTAAGTTCACCCATCATACTCATGTCAAATTCACTTGTCATGAGTTTTCCAAATTCAAAACAAAGGGATTCATTTGCTGATCCAAAAATAATGTCATCAACATATATTTGGACTAGAATAAAAGAATCATTAGAGTTCTTGATGAATAAAGTTGTGTCTGTGGTGCCTCTTTGAAAACCATTTTTCAAAAGAAAATAGCTAAGTCTCTCATACCAAGCTCTAGGAGCTTGTCTTAAACCATAGAGAGCTTTAGATAGTTTGAAAACATGATCAAAATGCTCTTTATTTTCAAAACCAGGAGGCTGCTCCACATACACTTCTCTATCTATCACTCCATTCAAAAATGCACATTTCACATCCATTTGGTATAATTTAAAACCACAAAATGCAACATAAGCTAAGAGAAGTCTTATGGCTTCCATTCAGGCAACAGGGGTAAAGGATTCATCAAAGTCTATTCCTTCTTCTTGGTCATATCCTTGAGCCACTAGCCTTGCCTTGTTTCTTGCAATGCTACCATCTTCTCCCAACTTGTTCCGAAAAATCCACTTGGTGCCGGTCACTTTCTTTCCACTTGGCCTTGGAACCAAAGTCCATACTTGGTTCTTTTCAAACTCAAGGAGCTCATCCTCCATAGCTTTAACCCAAGAAGGGTCACTTAGTGCTTCTTTGACGTTTTGAGGCTCTATTTGTGAAAGAAGGGCAATGTTTGATCCTTCATTTGTCCTTTTAGTGGAAGACCTTGTTTACACTCCATGAGATACGTCCCCAATGACAAATTCCTCAGGATAATTCTTCAGGAATCTCCATTCACGAGGTCTGGTGGACTTGGAGACAGATTCAGTCACCAAGGGATTTTGGGTGCTGCTGGCTGCAGGATTTCCTTCAAATTCATGAGACAAAATGGAATTGTCTCTTGAATTTTCAGCATTTGCTGGTTCTGGTTCAGCTTGTCCAGAATTTTCTCTTCCATGATTTTGAGTAGTTTCATTCTCCTTTTGAGCTTGATTTCCTGCATCACAATCTTCCAAAATGCTTTGCACCAAGTTAGTATCACAAAATACAACATGTATGGACTCTTCAATAATTCTAGCATCTTGATGATAAACCCTATATGCTTTACTAGTAGTGGAATATCCTACAAACAAGCACTCATAAGCCTTTGGATCAAATTTTCCCAAATTTTCTTTGTTATTTAAAACAAAACATTTGCATCCAAAGATGTGCAAGTAATCTAAGTTTGGTGGGTAGCCTTTCCAAAGTTCATAAGGAGTTTTCTTCAAAAATTTCCTTATGATTGTTCTGTTTAAAATGTGGCAAGCTGTGTTGACCGCTTCAGCCCAAAGGAATTTTGGAACATTACTCTCACAAAGCATAGCTCTTGTCATCTCTTGTATGCTTCTATTTCTTCTTTCCACAACACCATTTTGTTGTGGTGTTCTTGGACAAGAGAAGTTGTGAGATATTCCAAATTCCTCACAAAAGGATTCAAACAAATTATTTTCAAATTCAGTTCCATGATC
>NC_029773.3:88155534-88158368 GCF_000817695.3 Arachis duranensis | reverse complement strand
TTTTGTTTGTTTTCCCATTTGGCAAGCATCACAAGTGATGTCTTTGTCAAACTTTATCAAAGGAAGGCCTCTTACTAATTCTTTCTTAACAAGTTTGTTTATTTGAAACATACTTGCATGGCCTAATCTCTTGTGCCATAACCACTTTTCAGATTCTTTAGAGTGAAGACAACCTACATTTTGATCTTTTAGTTCATCAAGAGTAAGTCCATACATATTATTAAAACGCTTGGCAACAAACATCACTTCATTTGTTTTTTCATTAACTACACAGCATTCAAGCCTTTTGAAAACAACTAAATATCCTAAATTACACAGCTGACTTATACTCAAAAGATTGTGCTTTAAACCACATACCAAAAGTACATCATCAATGAAAGTAGATTGCTCATTACCTACTTTTCCAACAGCAATAATTTTACCTTTACCATCATCTCCAAATGTCACAAAACCTCCATCATACTTATTTAGTTTGATGAAGTAGGTTGACCTTCCAGTCATGTGCCTTGAACATCCACTATCCATGTACCACATGTCCTTTTTGTTTTTGGATGCTAGGCAAATCTGCATGATGAGTTTCAGGTAGCCTTAGGTATCCAAATTAATTTGGATTCTTTGAAATTAATCCATCTTGGTTGCCCAAGTGCATTGAAATCACAAACAACATTGTATACTTTGTTTCCTACAACTCTCTTTTCAATGAAGCATTGTGCATATGAGTGACCAAATTTCTTGCAATTAACACAATGATTTTCTGGTGTGTGTTGCTGAAACTGATGTGAGTTATATTGCTTGAAATGATTAAAGCTTTGAAATTTTCTGGTTCTTGGAGGAGATGCATTTCTTTTGACAAACTGATTTTTAATAAAGTTATTCCTCTTTGCAAAAGCATTTTCACCAGAATTTTTTTGAATATTTTTGCCTTTCAAAAATGAGGTTTTGTTGTAAAAAGTTGGTTTCTTGAAAGCAGCCTCATTCTTCGAAATATAACCTAAACCTGGTCGGTTTGAACTTGGACCAGTTCTTGGTGAAGGCTTAGCGTCATTTGTGTATTCTTCATCAGATTTTTCTTCACATGTTGAAACATATCCGATACCTGATTTGTTTGGTATGGATTTGGTATTTGATGAAGAGGCCACAAATTTTATAGAGGAAGTGTTAGAAACTACATCTTCCTTGGCTATGTAGCCTAAACCAGATTTTTCAAACAATGGTCTTTGATTTGCAAGTAATTTGTCCAAGTTGCTAGAGCCTTGAGCAAATTTTGCTAAGTCACCATTCAGCCTTTTAATCATATCACTTAATTTTTTATTTTCAGCAATTAATTCATGAGAAGGATCGACAATGTGCTTTCCTTTTAATTTTTCAAGTTCAGATTTTAGAAATCTGTTTTCTTCAATGAGGTCTAAAGCACATTCAGTTTCCTTCACTTTTTCTTTTAAAAATTCATTTTCAGCTCTTAACACATCTCTTTCAGATCTGCACCCATTGTATTTATCAAGCAGTTTTGATGTATTTAAAGTGAGATCATCAATAATAACATGCAAATCCTCAATAGTCAAATCATAGTAGTTTACCTCATCAAGATTGTTGTTTCCAGCCATGAAGCAGTCTTTGTCATCTCCTTCAGATTCTTCTTCTTCATTTGAGTCATTCTCAAGATCTTCCCAAGCTGCCATGAGTACTCTCTTCCTTTCCTTCTTGCCTTTGTCCTCCTTTCTGAGCTTTGGACAGTTTGACTTGAAGTGCCCAGCCTCCTTGCAATGATGACACGTCACCTTGCTTAAGTCTATCTTTTGCTCCTTTGAACTTGAACCCTTGTATTTGCCCTTGCTTTTCAGCATCCTTTTAAATCTCCTAGCAAAAAATAAAAGCTCGTCATCTGAAATGCCATCACTAGACTCACTCTCTTTTGATTCTATTTGTGACTTGAGGGCTATTCCCTTTTTCTTTGAGTCTGTGTTTGTGTGTGTGGCTTCATAGGCAAGGAGTTTTCCTCTCAGCTCATCATAGGTTATGGGGCTTATGTTGTTACTCTCGGTTAGGACAGTGGCAGTGTTTTCCCACTCTTTTGTGAGGCTTCTAAGGAGTTTTCTCACCAAGGTTTGTTCTGCATAGTTTGTACCCATAGCATCAAGGTTGTTGATTATGATTGAGAATCTCTCAAATGCTTCATCAATGCTTTCTCCATCCTTCATGCTAAACATCTCGTATTCTTTTCGCAGCATATCAATCCTCGTTTCTTTTACTTGTTTGGTGCCTTCATGTGTAACCTGGAGTTTTTCCCAGATTTCTTTGGCTGTCTTGCATCTAGACACCTTCCGGTACTCTTCAAAGCTGATAGCACAATGAAGAAGGTTGATTGCTTTAGCGTTCAGCTCTATCTTCTTTTTGTCATCTTCATTCCATTCAGCTTCTTCTTTCGGAGTCACCACTCAAATCAGCACTTGTTTTTGTTGGGATCTTGGGACCACTCACAACGATCTTCCATAAGTTGTAGTCAATGGATTGGATGAAGATCCTTATCCTTTCTTTCCAGTAGGAATAGTTCTTTCCGTTAAAGAAAGGTGGCCTGTTGTTTGACTGGCCTTCAGTGAGGGTGTAGGCAACCGTGGTTGTGCCCAGATTGTTCGCCATTGGATCTTTGCTCCAAGCGGTTAAGCTTGATTCTTGAGACCTTAGCTCTGATACCAATTGAAGGTTGTGGTAGGCTTAGAGAAGGGGGGTTGAATCTATGCCTTCCTTTTAAGTTGCTGTTGTTACCCTTTTGAAACACCTTTGCTATTTTGATTCTGTTTGATCTGAGCAGCGGAAATTTATGAGACAATTTATTT
>NC_029773.3:88153639-88154709 GCF_000817695.3 Arachis duranensis | reverse complement strand
CCATTTTTGGATAGTGCAGAGAGTTGGGAAGAAGGGATGAAGATCTGATGCATGCAAGATGAGATGGATTACCTTTCTTAAACTTGATTTAGCTTGAAGTTACTGTTTTAGCTTCTGTGCTTCAAGCTTCACTCTCTCTCTCTCTTGCTTCTTTGATCACTAGCTTATGGATGAAGCTTTTTCTCTCTTTCTCTTTCTTACTTTTCTGATGCTATGATTTGACTTGATTAGAGAAGTGTACGTTGCTTCGGTGAGAGCAAGTGAGAGGGAATGAAAGCTTCAATCTTGTATGAGAAGCTTTGTGGGATGGCTACGGGCTTGGATCCGGTTTTCATTAAGCCACCCGTTTGGCCCATTGGATCCTTTGGCTTTGATTCTCTTGGGCTGTGCTTGATTTCTTATTCATCAGCCTTGCTATATCATTTTTATATCATTTGGGCTGCTTGAGATTTTGTTGGCCTGCAATATGAAATAAATAATTAGCAACATATACTTATTAACACTTAACACTAATTATTTATTTTGCCCAAAAATAATGTTTGTCATCACTAATTAATTTAGTTAATTTCTTAACTCAACAATATAATATAAAATGGTATTTATAAGCGTTAAGAGAATAGAAATAATAATAAAGACGTAATATATATCTTATAATAAATATTTAGATATGTTAAATAATTTTAATCAATGCTAAAAAAATTGACACTACATAAAGAGAAAATTAGACTAAAAGTCTAAAATATTAAGAAAATATAAAGAAACAATTAAAAGCTTTCATGTTATACTTTTTTCTTCTCTTCTTATAATAACAATAATAATTTCTTTTACTTTTAGATTTATTGATTCTTTAATGTAACCAGACAGAAAAATAACCACATACATTAAAATCAATTTACTTAAAAAGTTAAAGACGACAATTATTGTTTAGTATTATTTCTAATAAAATATTATGGCAATTGTTAATAATATTAAAGTTAAAAAGAATTCATAAAATTTCTAAAATATTTTAGCATTCATTATTATTATTATTATTATTATTATTATTATTATTATTATTATTATTATTATTA
>NC_029773.3:88130227-88152723 GCF_000817695.3 Arachis duranensis | reverse complement strand
TATTAGTACAAATTTTTTTAATTTTTTTATTTTAATAAATATAAAAACAAATATAATAAAAACTTAAGTTTTATATTTTTATAATAATTTTTGAATTAATTACTTGAACATATCCTCTTAGAATAAAGGTTAGAAACTTAGGGTTTTGCTAAAGTATTAGGTGTGGTTAAGTTAACAAATAGAACGATTGCATTTAATGATTATAGTTTGATTTATTAAAATCTTATCATGATAAAGGAATATCCCACCTTTTTTGGGGGTTGTTTTTATTACTCGAATAATGCATAAACTATTCTTACTTTTTTCGTTATCAATTTGAAAATTGAAATTCTTCATACATTTCCCGACAATTTTTAAAATATTTTAAACATCTCAGTTGTATTTATATATTAATTTAAAAGACATAAAGTAGAGAAAATTTAAAATATAATTAAAATTCAAGAACATTTCAGTTCTATATGTAAATTGTGGCATTCCTTTAGATTTCTTAGTTACTCGAAAATAAAATCCACTCGGCTATTATGATTGTTGAGCAAATCCAGAGCACCCTATATACACATTAATATGTTAGAAAAACAAAAAAATAAAATAAAATTTATTTTATTTAATATTTATTAATTATTATAGTAAGTTATATTAAGTTGGGTAAATATTTAGTGTAAAAAATTAAGTATTTGCATAATCAAGTCAAGTTTTGGAAGAAATTTGTGTGTCCAAATAGAATTGTGTGAATCCTAGAAAATTAGTATATGTAATATTTTGACTATGGTAAAAATTCTATTACTGTTGTGGTAGAGACGGGCTGTAAATTGAATAGCACAAGATAACTAAATCAAAATACATGACTATATTAACTTCTTCGCTCTCTCACTGTTCTATTTTCTAATTTTTATGAGACAAAATGAAATTGTCTTTTAAATTTTTCGCTACACAGTTCAAATAGAAGTCAAATTAAAGTTAGATAACAAAGAATCAATTTATTAAAATAAAAGAAGGCCATATATAAATTCAACCCCTTCTCTCTAAAAGCCTTCTGTAACTTTCAAAAATATATAGCAGTTTTAAACCACTATAAATCAAACTGACGTAATATACCAATATAGCTACAATTATACTAGTGATTTTTACAAATCGCCCTAAATATTAATCTTTGTATCTTAAAGGACGATGACTCCCAACCGCTAATAATTTATTTTGTGACAGTTTGAATCATAGAAAAATTCGAAAAAATCGTCGCTAAATGACGCCTTCCTTGTAGTGAATTTGATTATTATGCTAGGATAGATAATTTTTTTGTTTGTTTGTTAGTATAAGTGGGCTAGTTATTATTTATCATGAATTTACCGGAAGTTTTGAATGGATTTTTTAGCGTATGTTTTTTCTTGTTTTCATTATATCCCTCAACTTTTATACAAAAAGTGTTCGGATATAGCAAAAGCCAAAAGATGGCATATATCTCTCGCTAGTTTTATTCATGTAGCCAAAATGATGAATAAAAAAAATGCTCAGAATTTTTTACCCCCATCTCCCTCATAATAATGCCCACCATACCATTAGAGGTATATCATGAAATCACTTGTACGTCCTTGCATAGGTTTTTATTTATTTTTATTTATCTTATATTAAAACTTTGTTTTAAAATAAAAAAAATAAAATTCTAGATTATTATTATATATATAATATTTCATATATCATAATAAAATTATTTATCTCAAAAAATTTAATTTAAATTGATAAATTAACATACATAAATAATTATTATTTTTAACCGTTTATGTAGTTCCAGCCTCTGTTTAAGATTTGAAGTATTTATAGTTGATCATGCTCGGGCTTTAATTTCTTCTAAATGGTTGTACTACGTACACAGGCTAGTTTAATTTTTACATAAATAGCAGTAAGCTATTAGGTTGGATGGATAGAACGAAGTAATAAAATCCTTGACTAAAATTGAGAGCAATAAAAAGAAAAGGAATCTAGGAGGTTGAAAGTAATAATGAAATGAGCATGCTATTATGCAGATGATGATGACGGGTCACAAATAGCTTTGGTATGTTTTCGACTTCTTATTGGTAAGCTTCTGTACGCTCTTGTACGGAATGATCAATCATCTAACATCTTTCTAACGTTTGTACCTTTCCTCATTTTCATACTTCCTATGCACCACCTACTTACAATAATAATGCTCATACTTTCTTTCTTTCCATAAATAAAATTTACATTTTTTTTATAATTTTTATATTTATTAAATATATAATTATTCATATTTTTTTATGGTCTTAAATTTTTGAAATAAATAATATTATAACATGTATCAGAACTCTATGATTGAAAAATCTAGCTAAAATTCACTTGTTTTAAAGTCATTTTGAGTTTGTATAGAGGGTAAGAGTATATAGTATAACTAATTGTTAGTAATTTAGTTAGGTTGTTAAATAACAGTGTTAAGTTATTAAGTGGTTAGAATTATTTTTTATAGTTCTTGATACATTTTTATATTTTGTTTAGATAGATAATAGAAAATAAAAAAATAAAAAATAAAAAATTATTTTATATGTTGTTTAAATAAAAAAATAAATAAAAATAAAATAGAATTTTTTTGTTTGAATAAAAAATAAAAAGAGAAAAGATTATAATACAAAAAATTACATTAATATTCTTAAATCTTTTATTTTTTATTAATCAAATGATGAATTAGTAATGGATTACTCTTGCAATTGCATGAGAGAGTAATAGATTGCTATTTAAAAATAGAAAAAGTACAGGTAGATAATAAAAATATTAAATAATATGAATAATAAATATATCAGATATTTAATTCACTAGGTGTGTATATAGTTATCTTAATATTAAGGTTTAGGTATGTAATTTAAGAGTATAGTGTGTTGGCTTGAAAACTGAGTCCATAGAAGCTAAGCTAATAAACAGGAAATTAGGTTTTGGTCATCTTGGATCTATTGTGTGTATTGAGAAGATTCAATCCCAACAAGTTAATTTTCTGAGTAATTAAAACGTGCAGGAATCTGTTTTTGATGAAGATGATCTTCCAATGCTTGTCCTCGATTAACTACTAAGGCTTGTTGCTTTCATGTCTTGTGGTTATTTTCTCCCAACTTATCTTGAATCAGATGAAAGGATCTTTAATTGAAAATCTAAAATGGAATCTGATTAAAAGTTGTATTGACAGCATTTGAATCTTTATTACTAGAAAACCAAACTAACTACTTCTGTAATTCTGTTATGAATAAAGATTTAGAATCTTTATCTTTTCTCTCCTTTACATAGGTGTCCAAATCTTTTTATAATGAAGTTTTTAACCAAGTCAATTCTTCTTGTCTTTTGTATACACATGGACACTTCTTCATTTTCTCCTGCTTCTTCTTTTTTCTCTTTTTTCGTTATCGTTGTTATCGTCGTAACGTCGTTGTCGTCGTCACTGCTGCCACTACCATCGTCATAGTCGTTGTCACCACCATTGCCTCTTTCTTCTATCACTACTGCTTTTTCCTCCTTTCCTCCTGTTGTTGATGTTATTGTTAATATTATTGTTGTTTAATTTATTCTTCTCTCTTTTTTTTTCATCTTTTATTATCATTATCATCGTCCTCATGATCTTCATCTTCTTTTTTCTATAAATGTTCAAAAATTAGAACATATAAACTTTGATGTACAACACATAAATTTTGATATACATTACACAAATTTTAGTATACAATATCAAAAAATTTTAAAGATCACATACCAAAATATTGACGCCCAACAAATAAAATACGCATAACACATAGATTTTAGTGTACAATATAAAAATCTTGTTTTATAGTATAGAATTTTTTATGTGCAGCATAGAAATTTTTGGAAGATTATATACTAAGAACATTGACTCACTCAACTAACAAAATACCTTTATAGCAAAAATTGTGCTATGTGCAAAGATTTGTATATTATGTGCAAAAATATATGTGCTATGCGTAAAAATTTGTGTATTATATCAATAAATTTGTGTTATGTACAAAATTTGGTATATTATGCTTCGAAAATTTGTATTCTATATTAATATGTTTTTGTGTACTTCAACAAAAATTTGTGTACGGTAAAAAATGCAAAAAAAAAGAGTAATAATATATGCACGTAATTTTTTCGTTGAATTTTACACTAAATTAAATTTAGTTACAAAAAGACTTATACACATAATATTACTCATATAGAAAACCTTTTACATGTGTGAAATACAACAAGAAATTTTTATAGTGAACAATTGGTATTATGTCTTAACAAAACTAAACTAAACAGAAAAAAAAAATCCATTTTTCTAAGTATAATATTTTGACATGATTTATTCTATAATCTAGTATTTGTATTATAAGATTATATAATTTTTAAAAAACTATACCTATCTATTTTTTTTTCCTTTTAACAAATTAAAGTTAGTTACACAACCATTGAATGAATAAGACCCCAAAAATTGTTTGTCGACCAAAACCTTCTTCACATACGTAATGTCCAATTGAGTTGGCAAAATGACGTTTTTTTATTTTTTCACTACTAATGATTCATTGAAACTTCATTGTCATCCCTTCCTTTCTATATATATATACTTTATCATTTTTTTAATCACGGTAGTCATCATAAGTTCTTTCATAAACTATTTCCCACATTATATACCTTCCTTTAATCTGAAATTTTTCTTTTTTGGGAGAGTGGGCTTTTGCTATATTCCAAAACAAGAAAAGGATGAGGTATTCGATTTTCTCTTACATCTTTTTTATTTTATTTTTTATAAAATAAAACCTCAATTGTTTCTTAATATGGTGGGGCATAGGGGAACATAAATAACGTTGGATCAGAGTGGATGAATAAGGAAAGTTGGGTATGTGAAAGCTTTTGCTTCTTCTCTTACATAAAACAATTAAAGAAAATAAAAATAGGTCAAATCCAACACCATTTCTTGACTTACCTCAATTCTTTCTTTCTTTCTATTTTTATGTTCTCCTTCCTCTCTTTTGGGTGCCTCCTTAGTCCTTTCTTTTTTTTCTTTCTTCTGATTCCTCAGATTCATTCTTCATCATTTTCTTCCCCTTCCCAACACCACCCTAAACTATTTTCCCCCCTCTCTCTTAATTTTTTGTTTATTTTTTTTTTCAATTTGGTTTGAATAATTTCCCCTTTTGGAAAGTAAAAACCCTTGGATTTTTTTCCCTGTTCTTGGCTCAGTGAGAAACTACTTGAACTGAAGTTGCTTCTCTAACTGCTGGTAAGTATCAAACTCAAAAGAAAGAAAAAAAAAAGAAAAAGAAAAAGAAAAGAAAAACTCTCTATCTACATATTTTCTTGCTTGGTGTTTATAGATCCTTTTGTTTGGAAACCAGATTTATTTATTTACTTTTATTGATATTCTTCTCAACAATAACCAGGTATCCCTTGCTTGGTTGACTCAAGGAATATAATACTTTGGTAAGAAAACATTTATTATTTATTTATTTAATTTTATTTATTTATTTATAATAATTAAATTATTTGATATGGAAATTAAATAATAATATATTTTGATTTCCATGTTTTAATTTGGCAAAGAAGAAGGAGAAGAGAAAATGGTTCGAGGGAAGACTCAGATGAGACGCATAGAAAACGCCACAAGCAGGCAAGTGACGTTTTCAAAGCGCCGCAATGGGTTGCTTAAGAAAGCGTTTGAGCTTTCTGTTCTTTGCGATGCTCAGGTTGGTCTCATCATCTTCTCTCCAAGAGGCAAGCTTTATGAATTTGCAAGCTCAAGGTATATATATTCTACTTCTACTTATTATATATATCTCACTATATTCAGTTTATAACCGTACAATTATTATTGTTATTATTATATTTATTTGTTGATGTTAGTTTCTTGTTAGCTCAAATTATTCATTTGCATCTTAGGTGTATACCTCATATATATAGTTCAAAGTAGTCAAACATTTTTATCAAGTACATTTATATCTTTTTTTTTAATTTATTTTTCAAGGTTGGGGTCTAAAGGTATGAAGAGTAGATAGGGAACATTTCATGTGAGAGTAGAAGGACGAAGATATATAAATGCTTGAAAAAAAATCAGGAAAATTTGGATTACATATATATTTTAATTTAAAAATCTTCTAATAAAATAATAAATACATATTATCAATGTCTTAATAAAATATTGAAACTAAGTTAATAAAATTAAATTTGGTAGTTAACTAAAATAATATACAACTCATATTTTACTTATTAGTTTCATATATTGAATGAAACACTTCATTATTGTTGTTTGTTATTACTTAACATAAACATTACTACTTAGTAAAGCTATAAATATGTACATGTAATAGTAGTTCAAATTAATTAAGATAATAAGATGATATGATGTTGAATAGGATTGAGGCCATTGAAGTAATAATTGATTAGTAACCCACGGTAGATACATATATAGTACAAATTAAAGGGGGTAAATATATATAAATGATGAAATGTACTATTTTGGTTTCCTCATATTGGTGCATGAGAAGATAGCTAGCACATGTTCGTACTTAGTAGTGCTGCTGAATCATACGTACTAAATAACAATAATCGCTCTGGCATTTACGATTGTGAATTTGTGATAGAATTGTGTCACTTTATCTCTAGCCATTATTTATTTATTTATTTTGGCATATAATTTTATAGTTAGAATTATTATTAAATGAAATTTGAATGATAGAAACTTCATATCCAATTGTATTGATGCATTACAATATAAGATATATAGAAGTTTATGTAACATCCTTTGATGCATTATTATCCTGTCGTTATTAATATATATAACCTGCACCACATAACAATTCTACTTGATGCCTTTTGTAAAATCTCATCATATATATATGATCTTTAACTAATAATGATGATTAGTTTTTGTTTTATAGAATTAATAAGTAGTGTATCCCTACGCGATTTTTGATATAACATCCAACAACAAAGTGATTTGACAGAGTAGTGTATATAATTAATGTGTCAAAAGACAAAGCAAGGAAATTAAAGTAGTATTGTAACTCATTGTGCGAGGAGCTTGCTTGTGATCTTTCATAAAATAATGTGCATAGTGTGTGTGATCACCACAGTACTTAATTACTATCTTAGTATATATAAGAGCAACAAGTACCTCATTCCAAGATTATTTATTTATTTATAAAATTTAATTTCTTATTATTAATTACTAGAGCTTATTGTATTTGTATAGAGAGTTGAAACTGCAAAAATTATGGTGGTGGTTGTGTGATCTATTTTTTTCTTGGGCAATTTTTTGTCCTGTTGTTTATATAAAAAAAATGGTGTTGAAAACTCACGTCTTATGGAAAATCAGTTAGGAGGGTGTTTGATTTGCGATTTATTTTTATTTGTATTATTTTTTGTTTCTAAAATTTTATGAAAAAGAGAAATAATAAAAAAATTTATTTTTACTTTTATTTTTTTTATAAAATTTTAAAAACAAAAAATAATGAAAATAAAATCATAAACCAAACACATTCTTATATTTTAAAAGAGCATGTAAACATTTTTTCCAGCTTAAATAATAAATATTGAAGTTATATAGTGATCAAGTTTAGGTCAATAATAACCTAAGCCAGAGTGAATCTTGAGATGCATACCCTTTCATTACATTAAAAAAGTAGCAGTATGATTAAGTGAAGAAAAGTGTTAATCATACAGGTTATTTTTTCACTTAACATTTCACTTCTTGCATTGCTTGTAATGAGCTTTGATTTATTTATTTTTTCCCTCTCTTTTAAAAATAGTCACATCAAATCATCAATTTGAAAAGTCTTCCATCACCCTAACATGTGTTTTTTACATGACAAATATGCTTAGACTGTGATGTAGTTAACGCTGGAAACTTCTATATAGTTAGTTGGCAATCCTTCATAGGTGACAAGTGTGAGAGAATCCACTTGTTAAGAGAGATTATAGAGATATATAATCATTTGTGTTTTTATTTATTGATTTAAATTTTTAGAATAAATAATTTTTTGACATAGCATTTTGTGAAAAGAGATATTTTAGGTATATAATTATTTATATGCTTTTAGTTGCAATTTATAAACTTTTTCAAACAAAACTAAAAATGTGAGGTGACCAATATTTTCTTCCTAACTTTGTTTTGTATTCAAGTTTATAGTAGCTAGCTTTATAAAATGTTAGTCCCCTAACATTTTGGAGGGTTTTTTTTGTTCTTTTTTTTTATTTGTATTGGCTTATATTTCTTTCTTTTTTGGAAATCACAGAAATTAAATTAGCTATAATTTTTTTGTCATAAAAATATTAGTATCATATTATAAAATTACTTATTCTAAAAATCTAAAATATTATTATATCGACACATTTATACCGAAATTATACTTGTTGTTCTCTTCCTCTTTCACATACACTACACACTCACACATCTTAGAATTCAAGTGAATTTTAGAAAGATTCAAACTCAAAGTTGGATATGATGCGATGCTAATTGAGCTTACTAGCTAAATTTCTTACTCATAATATCTAGATTAAATTCAAATAATTTAGGATTTGCTGTAAACTTGAATTATATTATGACACAATTAAGGTAGCAAAAGTGTAAATAAAGATAATCACAAGCTTGAAATATTACCAAAATATAGTGGAAGTGGATTCGTCATATAGCTAGAAAAAATTGCATGAGCCACTCCAAATACTTATTCTTTAAAACTATAAACTTGAGTCTTTATTAAAACATAGTTTTATATTTTTTTTAAATATAAAGCATAAATTTTAAAAAGTATCTCATGTCACAAATTTTCTGTAATCTTTACAATAATAATAATAATAATAAATAATATCAAGCTTAACATGCTTTGGACAAGCATAAATATCTCTAATTTCTAAGGTTATGTCAAAAGAAGATGAGAGTTGCTAAATAGTAAAGTTTCCTTAATTATTCAAGTTGAACATTTCATCAAAAAGTTAGTATATTCATCCATGCAATTTCAATGGGAATCTTCTCATCAAATTAAAGTACACCAATGCATGATTGAAGAAGCTAGTTATGAGGCAAATGGATTATTCACAAAGCTAAACATGGCATCTACTTCTTAGCCTAGGCCTTTGGACTTATTTGGTATATGTCTTAGAATACAATTATAGAGATATTTATTTGGATATTTAAAGTTTGTTTAAAAAAATGTAAAAGAAAAGTTGTCTCTATTTTTAGATAAAATTTGAAAATGACTTAAATCAATATGATGAGTGTCATGAAACTATAAATTGAATTTGTCAGCATGGATAATTATAATTTTATCTTATGAATTTTTATGTCATATTATATGAAATCATCCCTCTTTTGAACTCAAACTATCAAATTGAAACACATACTTAGTTCTATATCAAAACACTCACAATGCATGAGTCTCAAAGTTCAAAAAAATAGAAAATGATTCACTCCAATAATACAATTTTAACAACTATTTTCATGCTTCTAGTTTAATAAACTCTTCTAATTAAAGTGCTATTTTAATCCTCAAAGATTTTGTTTAAAATCAAAATCATTCTAATATTTTTTTTAAAAAAAAATGGTTCTTAATGTTACAATAAATTTTTTAAAATAGTGTTTTGTTATGAAACATTATTTTTAGATGAATTTACCTATTGTAAAAATAATAATTACAAAAATCTCCACTTCTCTCTAATTCTAGCCATCACCTCCTTCTCCAAATCCTCCACCAACCCACTTCTATCATCAACATCATCTTATTACCTTAAAGTATGAGTGGGGATAAAGGGTGATAGTGAGGTAAGGATGGAGATAGATAGAAATGGAGATTAGAATAGAGAGTTATTTTTTTATTTTATAATTATTATTTTTGTCAAGAATAAATTCATCTAAAATTAATGCTTTTTTGCTGAAGAACTATTTTAAAAATTTATTATAATAAGGACAATTTCTTTTTAATAAAAAAAATTAAGAATGATTTTAATATTAACAAAAATATTAAAGATCAAAATAATACTTTTTTTTTCATTTGTTACTATAAAAGTTAATACATTCATTGATCTATATATCTATACACATATATAACAAAGTTTCATTGATCTATATATATAGACACAAGTATATACCAAAATTTCATAGTTACTAGTGAAAGGGTACATGTTTTCATAGTTACAAATAATAGCTTTTGTAAGTATATATAGTATGTATCATATACATGCATGATAATTGTTCTAGCATTATAGGCTAATAATTGGGTGCTACCTAAAGTATATATCATATATCACTGTATCAGAAAATCGAAACCTTATACATATTTAATATGTTCATCTTTTCAGATTGTTTATCAAACTTAATTTGTAAATTGGCTATTAATTTTACAGCATGCAGGAGATAATTGAAAGATATCGCAAGCATACAAAGGATACTCCACCAGCAGCCAAATCAGCTGAACAGAATGTGCAGGTTAGTTGCTAGGTTACATATACCATTTTCTTTAAGTTTCTTTTATATATTTATTTATTTTTAATTCCATAATTAAGCATTTCCAATCCATTATCTAGCATATAGATGGTTTTTTGTGTGATTATACTCATGTTTGATTAAGTACCTAGCTTTCAGTAGTGACCCTTAATTACCATAATAAAGTTACCAAACCTAGTTAAATCATAGTTCTACTTCTAGTCTTCTACCAAACTAATTAAACTTATAATTTCTCTACCTTTTTCCATTCTGATTATTTATGAAAAGACATCTATCGAATTAAAATTTTGGAGAGTCTTTTTTTTTTGTAAAAAGATTTATTATACTAGGAATTGGATATGAATATATACTTGAACTCCTTAATTAGTCCTTATGAACAAAAAAAGAATATTGATCTGAATTTAACTTAATCCTAAAAATTAATTCAAGAGGTAGGTAAAGCAGATTATTATGGCAATATGTTCCTTTTAATAATACAACATCTAATTTCTTACATTTACTTGTTTTAAGGTTTTGGTTTGATGCTAAATAAAGATAATTTATTATGATAATACTTCAAAGGATACATGGACAAATAATGTTTGGTTTGCATTGCTTGCTGATTTATTAGTCATTTTGATATGAATGAATGATGATAGTGCATTTTGTTGAAGCCTAGCTAACTAGTGAGTTGTCTTTATTGTTTGTATTTATGTTTAGTTTTTAGATTGATAAAAACCGTATTATTGTTTGCTGCATAAAACAATAATAATGGTGGTCTGTTTGGTCTTCAAAATACTATATCTTATATATGCCAAAAATTAAAGTTGTTAGTTAGAGACACAAATCTTATACTTCAATTCATTTGATCTTGAAAAGTGTTACAGTCAAACTATTAGCATCTAACTAATAATATTTTTTAACTAATTTTAGTTAGTCAAATAGTTAGTTTATTCGTCTATTTAAATAAATTTCAAAGGTTTTATGTATGCAATAAGTTATTAGTTAGCAATAAATTCTTAAATAAAATTCAAATTCACAATTAATTAATTCTTAATTTATTAAATTGAGAATAGTATATAAAACTAAAAGAACTAATAACATCTCCTCCTAACCAATTTGAACCCATAATTTTAGAATTGTATCACTTATTGGATCAAAGGGAAAACAAAAGTATAACTGGTAGTCTAGCTAGCTATAACTATTATTATTATTTTAACTCATTAATTTAAATTTGGTAGATTCTATTATATCTATACTTATACTTATGATAGAGATAATAACTATACAAATGTTGTTAAAATTAAAGTTATATTTTTTATAATATTTTTTTAGCAACATTTTTTAAAAAATCATTGGTAAAAATAAAAGAATATTTTAATTTTAATACCTTTTAAAACACTATAATCACCGACATAACTATGATAATATGGACATACTAGAATGACCTTTTAAACTTTTAGCAAATATTATGACTCAATTTGACTCCAACCTCAATTAGATCTGGCTAAGATATGATGCTGATGAGTGATGACCCATTACCATAAAAAGGGAATATATAGGGAAAGGCGTTTTGGGCAGTTTATAGCTTAACCCTAGTAGGCCTTACAAGTACAATAAACATGCACACACCTCTTACCTGAATTGAAGCAACAACTAACAACTGCAATAATATTTTCATTCAGATTAATGTATACTTATTAGATTCATGCTTTCATATATACAAGTAGCAGCATATTTTGTGACCTTTAAATTTTTCTATAGTGAATCTAGCTAGAACCTTCATCCTTCCACATAAAGGCATGCAAATCTTTAAATTTTAATGTGTAGGAGAATTGGCTAATTGCATTTGCTTATGATAGACATATTTATTAAGCTTATTGGAATATTAACTCTGTAGTTTGGTGAATGACATTGCATTCCCTATTATACTAATAGCAGAATTTGAAGCAAGAAGCAGCAACCTTGATGAAAAAGATTGACATTCTTGAAGCCGCAAAAAGGTTATTGAAGATCTTGTCTGAATAAATATTCTCCATCTTAGTCAATTTCTGAAATTCAATAAAGTTTAGATAATCACATTATTAATAAATTAACATCTACATACATACATATTGAATTTGTGATTCTCTCAGGAAATTCTTGGGAGAAGGTTTAGGGTCATGCAGCATTGAAGAACTGATACAGATAGAACAACAATTGGAGAAGAGTGTAAGCATTGTTAGAGCAAGAAAGGTATCACAGTCATTATTAACAAGCATTTCTGAATAAAATTTCTCTAAAAAATGTCAAAATTAACTATATATATATATATATTAAACAATGTATAATAACATTAATTAATTTCTATTCTCCAGACTCAGCTTTACAAGGAACAAATTGAGCAACTTAAAGAAAAGGTAAGCTTATTGCATCATTGCATTATTCCCAGTAAACATTAGATTGAAAATTAAATATTCTGACTAATAATTTGTTTTTTAAAATTCAGGAAAAAACCCTAATGGATGAAAATGCCATGCTCTATGACAAGGTAATAAAGTTACATTCTAATGCTATTTGATCTGAATTTTTTTTGCACACTCATATATAGCTGATTTGGATTATTCAACATTTCATTACCCTAATTGAAATCTCTAAATCTTAAAAAAAGTTCACCTATAATTATTAGTTTGTGGATATTTGTGAGATGATACTTATATATACTTGTGTTACAAACATAATATAGGGTAAAGATAATATGGTTCAAAATCTAGCAACAAATAAAACAAATAATAAGGATCAGAGAGAGAATCAAGCTCAACCCTATGCAGAAAGTAGTAGTCCAAGTTCAGATGTGGAGACCGAATTGTTCATTGGACTTCCTGAAACAAGAACAAGGCGCATGTCTCCTACAAATTAATTAAAATTAAGTTCTCTATGATGATTGTTGGAACTAATCCATCCCTATGCAAAAGTATGTATAGAATAATAAGGGTAATTAACCCAAAATTAACCTTATCATTAATGCATATTAGAAATGTGCTTCTTTATTCTGCTCTAATAGAGATAAGATAATAATAGTGATGACTAGAGTGCTTTGTTTGATGATATATCCTCAAACATATGTTTGGAGTTTGATTATTATATGACAAGTTGTAATGGCAAATGCCTAATGGAACTCTTATTCAAATTAAATTCCTGAATTCACTATTATATGAGTGCAGTATTAGGATAATCATCAACATTAATTTCTCCTATTTTCTTACTCAGATTTCAAGTATAGTGATGTATGATACTTTGAGAACTAACTAGCTACTAGACTCTTGCTGAAAAATAGTGTCAGTAAAATTAAACTCTTAAAGAATTAAACATATATTCTTAGAAATTATTATTTAGCAAACCATTGTGTGGTATTAATTAATTTAAACCAATTTAGCTTGGAATGAATTTCTTAAAGACTGCACCCACAGCATGAATAATTATTATATATTAATTTCTAGAAATTGAGAAGCACCTAAGCCCCCTTTGGCTATTGCTCATGATTGTGGATATATATATATATATATATCAATCAGTATAAAGCTTAGAAGAAGGATAGAATTCTGTTATATAACTAGAATAACAGAAATAATAGAATATAACCGAATTGGTTAATGACTTAGACTCTAATCTAGTACCCTGCTTCCAGTTCCTTTATTCTCTGATCTATTTCACTAGACCAAACAGTTTTAACTCATATCATATTCATATCTAAGTTGTGTTATTTGAATATTTTAAATGGTGTGTTAATAGAACTAACAGTCAAATAAAATTTAAAGTTATTATTGTTTCAGATAGGAGTCTTACTAAATTCAAGAGTAATAAAATAGAAAATATATAAAATATGGTAGTTTGGAGAGCTCATAAAATCATTCTCTTACAACGAATCAACATATCTACCTTTGAGATCATAAGTTATAATAACAAAAATATGAAATATAGTACATGTATGTGCAATTAGAATTCAAGATGTGTGGTCCGATCAATCAATTATTAATGTTTTGTCTGTTTAGTCAGCTTCAAACCTTTGAATAGGTTAAGCCCTTTAAGGTATCTTAGTTAAGATTTTGAAACTAAAAACAGACCCATTTCTTGATGATCGTGGACTTCCTTGCAAGTTCAACCTATTAGTGTGAGATTTGTCAGGTACTTGCAGATGTAACTGAGTGGTTTGTGTTTTGTTTTTTTTTCTTGGGCTTCGGCCCCTTTATCTTACCCAAAAAATTAAAAAGACCAAAACTAGCCCAATAATAACCCATGTATTGATTAGTGTGAGATTTGTTTGGTAAAAAAAATACCAAAAAATAGTAGACAGCCCACTATACAAAAATCCAAAGACTGAACCCAAAAAATATAATGTACACAGTTTAACATGATAATTACATCGATAAATGTTTTTACGATTTGAACCGTAACTTTGAAATTATACGAAAACAATTAAATTGTTACTCTAAAATTTTTTTCTCTAATAAAATAAAATAAAATAAAAACAAAAGTAGGATTAGGCATGTTCTAAAATATAATTAGATAAAAGCCACGTGAAATTAATAAATATGATAAGATTGTTTTTATCTTTTAGATAAAAGAAACTTTTAGTTCAGGTTGTTAGAATGAGAAGGTTTCCCCGTGTGGTTTTTTGCAACAGGCCAAGCCACAATAATGTGCAAACTGAAAATATTATCTTAAACTAACTTTTTTTTCTTTTAATTTTTTCATTTTATTGAAGCCTTGAGTACATATATACATACAACACACCAAATTACCAATAAGAGTTTCTTTTATTTAATGCCATCTTATATCCAAGAAAATCATAATAAAAGTAAATAAAAATAATGTTATATTTTTCACTGTATATTAAACATGTAAACATAATTCTAGTAATTTTGGCTATTAATCTCAATGACTAAAATTATTCCTTTATTTTATTGTAATATGTTGATTGGTTTGTAGATAGGAGAATACATTGAAGAATTTCAGTTAGAAGGCATTAAATATTGAGGAATGAAAAGGGGTTCCATGCATAGTAAGTGGAAAAATCCGGGGTGTTTTGAGGAACACCAAAAGCATAAGCATGCATAGGGATATATATCTGAAGTGAGAGCAGAGAATACTTATTACTGGATTGGATTCCAGTTCTGTCACAAAATCAAGTTGAGCAACCACAAGACAACCAAGTACGCTAAAGTTTTCATCTGTCAGAACTTCCTGGATTCTTGTAGTTCCACTGTTCTTTCTCTTTTACCAAACTTAATAAATATTACACGCTCTCAAAACTGTTCTATCTCATTTTTTTTAAATAAAATGAACAATGATATTTTGAAAGTGGTATTCTAGTAATTTTAGTAATTAATTTTAATCATATAGAAAATGACTAAAATGACTAGAATATCAGTATTTATAAAATATTTAAACATTTTCTAATAAAATAAACTCGTTTTTTTGTCTCTTATTTTTACTATATTCTCATAATATTTAAAAAGATATTAGTAACTAATATTTCCCTTACATATGTTTTGTATTTTAATCAATATTAGTTAATTTTTTATTTTTCACTAAAATTATTAATTCTCTAACATTTTCTGATAAATATTTTAAAAAATGTATTTAGTTAATTCAAATATAAAAAAAATATTTATTTAGTCATACAAATATTTTTCAAAATTTGTTGAATCTTTAACATGTAACAACTTAATATCAAATTATTGAGATGTTGGAACTTGGAACCAAAATAAAGCATATTAATAAAAATTGAATGAAAAGAAATCAAAACCAAAACAATAATTTATTTGAAACATATTAAACTAAAATATATTCGTCTAGTATTCCTATTCTATTGAAAAATTTGTAGCGCATATTAGTCCAAACAATATATAACATTGTTTAAAGTCTATACTTTGTATCCAATTACACAGAAGAGGCTATAGAAGTCTGTAATAGCTTCCCACACATTGATGATAGTAACAAAGATACACAGTTTATGATGCTAATTAATTAAAAACCATTCAAAACACAAGTATCTTCTAATTCAAATAAAAGCATATATAGACAACAAGGTGAGTAGTCATATACGCTATTATATTATATAGTAATTATAATGATGATCAAAGCACCCATCCATGCATGAAGTTATTGGTCTCACAACCCATGTTCTTAGCAACATTATTAGATGCTTCAGGTTGAACATAGTGATGGTACCTGTTCAAAACAACTTGTTAATTTAGAATTCCATCCCGGAATATATATTAATTTCAAAGTTATTATTGAAGAGAAGGGAAAAAAAGTTCTAAGGAAAAAAAAATCAGTGGCAATTCTTCATACCTTTATTTATAGTATTTTTTAAATTTAATTTTAGTGCATTTTTCAGTGTAAATCAATTCTTTATATCCTTATTTATAGTATTTTCTAAATTCAATTTTGGTGCATTGTCAGTGTAAATCAATTTTTTATGTGTATTCAATCACGTAATGTCACATTATAAAAATAATTACTATTTTTATTGAATATGTGAATAATCATAAAAAATAGATGTAATTATAAGAATGTGTAAAAATTTTTAAACTGTCAATGCATTAAATTTTTTTTCTTTATAATAAGAATAGGATTGACTCTCAAAATAAAAAGCAGTAATTAAATATATCAAGAATGTTATTATAATTTCAAATAATATTCCGAAACTATAACTGAAAATAGAACTGGAAAACTCAAAAGACACATGTTATCTGTGTGTAAATCAAAAGCTAAAACTACAAGACAAAATACTGTGAATAGTTAAAATAAAAAAATAAAACATCTCAATGACTATAGAAATCCCTCCTATATATATATATATAGTCTATGATTTTTAAATTGCTTTTATTAAATAATTGACACCAGTAGTATGACATTTGACCCAAGTTTCAGTTTAAGAAAAAACCATTAGTACTTGAGTGTTAATGCCTTAATCAGGTCATTAATCAATTATTTATGAACACATGACTAAAATTAAATTGGAAATTTAATTTACCCTATTTGCAAGAAAGGCTCAGGTTGGCAATCCATAGGGTTATTGGTTTGAGAAGGTTGAAAGGTAAAGTTGCTGTTTGCAGCAGCTGAAGTTGAACTCCACAAGCTTTCCATAGCTTTTAGATTGAACCCTTCTGCCTCAAGCTGAAAATTCAAGTTTAATTTTTCAAGAACATAAATTAATTTAAAAATGTGTTGATTAATTAAATAATTAAACATATATGACAAGAGGCATGTATCCTCCATGGCTAGAATTGTTGCAATAATAATAATCCTATGCTGAAATGTTTGGTGTTATATTTCAAAACCTTGAGCCTAAGTTGCTTATTCATATCTCCAAGATGACGCTCCTGCAAGATCAATAAAAAATGCAAAAATTGAGAAATTTATAACGTGTTTCAGGTTACAAAATTAAAATGTTTGAACACAATGCAAGTCAAGTGTTCATAATGGTCTGCAGATTAGTAATATATAGAATTATAAGATAAAAAATATTAATTGATGATGAGTATCATGTCTTACCCTCCTACGCAGCTCTTCCATTTGTTCGATCATAATTTGTGTCTGCAATTAAAGTAAAAGTCCACAATTAAATTTCTTTTTCGTTATGTAATCTTTACCAAACAAATTGAAACGAACCAGTTCTTTATCACATAATACAAATTGTTTGTTGATTGAATAATGTGTAAGCATTTATTTGTCATTCTACCATCTCAAATTTCTGCAAGAAGTGATATCTATTATGATATGATATCAAAATTTTTATGATTGAAAATTTTAGAATTCGATTCTTATTGAATAAAAAAAAAAGAATTTTAGCAATTTATACAAAACTTTAAGCAAACTAAAAAACTAAATATATTTAAAAAAATATATTAAAAATGTAATTATTTATATGACCTTTTATATTAGTTTAAATTTTTAAAAGAAATAATATGATGGAATTTATTAGAATAGCATGCCATGATTGAAAATTATTGATATGTTAAAAGAACCCTTATAATTATATTTAAGAACCCTGAAAGAGTTATTAGTTTCTTCATGAGTATGCTGTTCTGACATTACTGATGTGGAAGGATGAGATAAAAATTATAGAGAATAAGATCTCTATATAGCAATGCATATACACTATATATATGACTTTAAAGTGACTAATTATACAAGACATGACTCTATAAATTTCTGAGTTATTTTTCTAACAATTTATTGCTTGTGCTTGATCAATTTAGTGCTGTGAGAAGAAATTAAAAAAAAAGTTTAATTTTTTTGCATAATAATGTTTCATTACCAAGTAATTAAGCATTTCTCTCCTCCTCTTTATTTTTATGTCTTTCCTTACTTCCACATTTTCAACCTTATATGATGTTTAATTTAACAGTCAAAACCTTGTTGAAACAAGTTAAACTAGATTATTGTACCCTAATTAACCCATTGATTTAATTTTAGATCCTTTATTAGCAGGCATGTTATATATATACAACCAAAGAAAAGTAACCAAATAATTATATAAGGAATTAAAGAACAAAATTGAAGAAAAAGAAAGAAGCAAATAAAAGATAATAGATAGGTGTATGTTTGCACTCACCTTCCTCTGCCTGGCCTGTGCTAAAGCACCTTCAAGCTGTTTTTCAAGATTCTGCAGCTCCTTTATGCTCAATGGTCCAAGATCTTCCCCAAGCAAGTGCCTGTGTTTTACATTGCCAACTAAATTTTGTAATATTTCATTATATATTATGATTTTTGCTAATAAATTCAATTATTACTACTATATTCTAACATACATATCCATATTATTAATTTATTATTGAAAGGTAATTAACTTTTAAGTGTTTATTGTAATTATCATTATTATTAAAAGGGAATTAAGTGAATAATACCTCTGAGTCCTTTGTAGAGACTCATACTTTGCCTTTAGCTTTGATACCTCCTGGTACCAGCTCTGATTATTGCAACACATATGTATTAAAAAATTATTCAATGAAAATTACTAAGATCTAATTAGTATCTATATATGATATGCATCCCATTGTTAGTTGAATGGCTTAGAATTTAAACTTCATTAATCTTTATTGTCAAAGATACCAATCTTCTTGCATTGTTTAAAAATTGCTACACTTTTTAGATGAAAGAAGTAGTGAAAAAATACAGTGTACCTGAGTTTCACATTCAACATGTTCATCTTGAGGAGTAAAAGAGCAGCGTTGGTATCGTTCAATAGTTTTGTTGATACTGCATTATTTCAAAGCAAAATAAGAATTAGGATATAATATAATTATATTAATGGTATAATATAACTTTTTTTTTTGAAAATAAGTATAAAAACAAATTATATATTCTTAATTTCTTATATACAAATATTTTTTTATGCAAAGTATATACATAGTCCATAAAACATTTCTTAATTAAAGTAACTAGATATATTTCATAGTTAATTCTTATCAATACCATCCATTTCAATAAAAAATAATAATTTCGGACAAGGAAAAACAATTTACATTGTTGTTCAGTACAAAATTACTATTTACTATCATCATTTTGCAAATACTCATGTTCAAATTCATACATAGAGTTTTGTAATTGCACAAACATGAAAGGTACATGACAATTGAATGAAAAAGACCCAATTCTAATATTCTGAAAAGGGAAAACGAACGCGGTAATAATAATGCCATGGGTAAATCATGTAGCATACATTTTTTATATTGTTCTCATAAAACAAGCATGATTATGCATTGATTTTTATATAATTTAATTTTAATATATTGTCAATATAAAATATCAATGTAAATAATTTATACGTACATCTAATTATGAAAGATTATGTGTCATTAAAAATAATTAATTTTTTTATATTAACTGTATAAGTGATCATTTAAAAAAATAATATAATTAAATAATTATATAAAAAATTTTATAATATTAATACATTAAAATTAAATTTTTTTATGTATATATGCGTAATCATAAGCAGGGTAAACTAAATTTTGCATCCATAAAAATTAATTTTAATTTGAAATCAATACAAAGAACAAATATTTCAACTAAGCTTTACCCCTTCATTTAGTTTATTGACTATATAAATTTGAAAAACATATAAATCACTATATCATTTTCTAGAGCAAAAGAAGTGTTTTATTTTTTGGTTAGGCAAGTCAAAACTAAAAAGAAAAGAAAATATGGACACCACTTGTAAGGGATTATTTTCTCTCACAGACTACTTCTCCAGGAAACCTAGATTATTTATTTTATTTTTATTTTTATTTTTATTTTTGTTTTTTATTTTTTTAGAGAAAATTGGGTGCTCCAACAAGAGAGAAAGTTGAATATAATGCAACAACAAATACGATCCGAAAATTAGAACAAATTAAAGGTGAACAGCTCTAAATCCCTAATCTTGACCAAGAACAAAGTTTTACTTTTCTCTTTATACCTTGGATCACAAAGTTTACTATAGGTTGCAAATTGTTTAACCTAAATCTCTTAACAGAAGAGTAAAAGAATAAAATAAAATAGTAAAAATCTGAGTCCAACTTTTTCATATTTGCACTCTCCTTTCCTTTTCAAATGTCCTAAAGGCATTCCTTCACCACAGAAAATCAGATATACCTATTAGGGCTAGCAATGAAAAAGGAACAAAGTAAACAAAACAAAAATAAACTAATTCATTATCCTCTTTTTGCTTTTCTTTAGTAAAACCTTATCATTATTCATCACGCGGAAAAATTAAATTACATGTCAAATTAAATTATAACACCTAAAAATAATCAAATACAATAAGAAGAGAGTGGAAGAAACCAAGAAGAAAATATCAATAATGGACATGAACCTTTATGAAAGTGATGGATAATTAACATACCCAGAAAAGAAAGATTTGAGATATATAGAATAATAGAACAACTCAATTTGAAAGAGGAAATCAATGATAGAACCAAAAGATCAAAGCATGGATAGAAAGGAATATGGACAAGGGTAAGTTTTTTTTTTAAGAAAAAAAAATTAAATTTAAATTTTTTATTTTTTTTTCATTTTATAAGGTGTTGAAAAAGCCCTAGATCTTGCACAACGGTACAAGAGAGTAAACACAAAAATATCCATTAAATTTTACAAATAAACTCTCTTGTATGCCTTGTCCACTCATATCATATGATGATTGCTTTCTTCCTTTACTTTGTTTTCCTTCTTAACTTCTTTCCTTTGCTTGTGAGTTATTAGAAACTTAGAATCAGAAAAGAAGAAGAAAAATATATATATGATTGTACTGTTCCATAAAAAGAGTATGAAAGCTGAACCAATTTCCCTTTATCCCCCAATAGAAGGTATATGGTATGAGGAAAAAAATAATAATAATATTATTGATTGAATGACCATCATGAAACGTGTCCATCTATGATTGGATGAGAGCAAAATTAAAACTTATGGTATGAAACTATGAAACTTTCTCTAACCCAAGAAATATAATAGAATCCCAAAATTGGAAAAATAATAATAATTAAAAAATAAAAAGAAGAAGGTGTGAAATCATGGAGGAGTATAGTTATAAGATCCATTGATCCAGAAAAGGAAGAACTAAGAGAGAGATAAAGAAGCCAGAAGGTGGTGTCAGATGTATGTGTTAGACAAAGAAAAAACCATGAATGTTGGTGATTGGTAAGAAAAAAATAAAAAAAAATATTTTTCTAAAAAATACTAAAAAAAAAAACTAATGGGGTGAAAAAGTTACCAAAGGTGTATGTAGTTGAAATCTTAAAAATATCAAATGCAGTAGTCTATGGGGGAAAGAAAAATAAAAAAGAAAGCACATAGAAACAGAAATAACCAGTGACCATTTTAGTGAAAGAAACTGAGGCAAAGAAGAAAGTGTTTTGCAGAGAGAAGAAGAGAAGAGATCCAAGATGACACACACATATCTATATATAAATATTTAAAAAAAAATCAAATGGAACAATAAGAAACAATGGATCTTATAATGAACATTAAATTGTGATTTTTTTTTAAATAAATCAGATCATATATTTATATATATTTATATTATATA
>NC_029773.3:88128402-88129449 GCF_000817695.3 Arachis duranensis | reverse complement strand
TATTTTTTTAAACTTAAAAAAAAAACTGAGACATTCCTTGATTGTGGGGTCGTTTGTCTCTGAACCTGACGGAGAGTAAAGTTATCAACGAAATTAAAGAAAAAAGACACCAAGGCAAGTCGGCTAAAAAATAATCGTGGCATAAGAGCAAGGTATTCCTATAAATCACTATAACTTATAATGAGTTCAATTAGAAAATTATTTTTTTTTTCAATATTAATTAATTTTTTATTATAAAATTATTTTTTTATTTTTAATTTTTTTTTGTAGAATTTAAGATTTAGGATTAATATTTATGGTTTAAAATTTATAATTTAGAGTTTATAATTTAAATATTAGGATTTAAAATTTGAGATAATTTTTTTAAAAGAATTAACTAATATTAGCTGAAAAAATTGACTCTCTAATTAAATTTATTTCTTTTTAATTTTATAACATTTGCATATTATATAACTATTATAGACATAACTCTAACCTTTCTTAAAAACAAAAGATGAATAGAATATAAAGAATATTAATGTAACTTGTACAAAAAAATGGATTATGAAGTGAAAATAGAATAAAAACAATGGAATTATATAAAATTAAGTATCTTGATTTTTTCTGAATGAATGATATGAGAAATTTGTAAAGTATATATCATTAGAAAGAGTAACGCGCCAGAATGAGTAGCTGCACGCGCTGGCATGTGAAGGGTTTAAATAAAGAGAGAGCGGCATTTGTGGAAATGCAGCATCAAGCAGCTGCTGAGGCAGTTTAGCCCAAAATTGATTATGAGAATAATGATGATGATAGCTATCTGCATCTTGTTGACCAAAACTCTTCTATACGTATGTGCTAACAACAAAGCAATAATAATAATAATAATCATAATTGTTTTTCAGACCATAATAAGTTTCACCAAAGTTAATTTCAGTTCAGTTATTTTGAAGCAACTAAATCAATATTATTTCATCTTTTGATTCACATGCATGTAATTAAGTTAGGTTTACATTCCTTAAGAAAAATCCTAGATTTCACTTGTGTATATCATATAATTCAATAAAG
>NC_029773.3:88127803-88128353 GCF_000817695.3 Arachis duranensis | reverse complement strand
GAGATTCAAAGACAAAAATTAAAATAAATTTTAATATTCTGTTTGGTGTAAACTGAAAAAAAAGAAATTGAAACAAGAATAAAGTTCTAATTTAATTTGTACAAAGGGTAAAATTGAAATTAATTAATTGAAATGAGGGTAATTTAAGTATAAAATGTTATTAAAGATTCAGTCGACCTTTGATAAGGGATAATAGCTGAAACTCCTCACTCACTTGTCAAAACATGTCATGCTAAAAAGATATATTCACATCCTTATAAGACATGCTTCATTTCTCTCTCCAACCGATATGGGACCTTACACAATACTTCAAAACAAACATTATTACTAATTTACTGTATGTTTTCTTAATTTTTGGTGGTCAGCTACGAAACATGGACACTAAAAATAAAAGTGTGCTAAATTATTTGATCCGAATTTTTGTAACTCAACTCAGTTTTAAACTTCACTCATTTTATTAAATAGGTTAAGTTTGGCTTTTTATAGAAGGACCACTTTATATAAGATTTAAGAAAATTTTATGAAATTTGTTGAGTTGGTTTGTTAAAAT
>NC_029773.3:88122403-88127345 GCF_000817695.3 Arachis duranensis | reverse complement strand
ATTACTTTAATAAAAAAATATATATTATTTTTAAACTCATTTCAAGCATACAACGAACGAAAGTATATCTTTATTTTTTATTAAGATAATTGAATATAGAAGAAACACGTATCAAATGAATATCGAATAAATGTCATTTAAAATGTGTCTTAACGCATAAATACTATAAATAACTCAATAAAATATTTGTATTTTATAAAATATTTTATACATTTATTTAATTAAATTTATGTAAAATTGATTATTTTTACTAATATGTTCAGATACAATTAACTATTTTTGTAAGTGGAATTCTTTTCAAAAATTAATTTTTTAATAATATTTTTAAATGCTAATCAACGCAGGAAGTTGCAACAGAATTTTGTTTTCCTCGTTGTGAATTAATTAATCTTAAATTAACACAATTACACAAGCTTCATGCACCAAAAGTCAGCTTTAATATTACCCTTTTAAGATACATGGACATTACCATCATCCGTACAACGTTTGAAGACTATTAGAGATGAGTTGAAGTACTTGGTACCCTTTCTTGCAATAATTGTGATTTAATTCTACTTTACGTACACATACATACTATTTTCTAAAGATACATGAAAGCATTTGTCTTAGCTTCTTGGAATTTCTAGGCATATCCTTGTTCAACTTAGAAAAAAATATTTAAATAAGAAATATAATTAAATATTAAAGAAAGAAGCAAAGGTCCATAATGATAAAAAAGCTAAAACATATCCTGAATTTCATAAGACAAAAAGAAACGTAAAGAAGAGCACATATATATCCGGAGAAGATTAAAGAATAAAAGAATAATAGAGTGTACCTCATGGAAGATTATGATTAAATAAAGAATCAAAGTTTGCAAAAAGTGGTAATTGCAATAATAAGGTAGGCTAAAAATTGGAAAATAAAAATGTTACTTAATTAACAAATTAAAGACGAAAGAAAACACGTTATTAGGTTCAGTTATGGATATAGACAAGAGGGAATTTTGTTTGATTCCGTTGGAAGGGTAATCAGTTGTTGAGGCCCACCAAACCCTAATATGAAGGGCATTGAAAGCAATGTGTAAGTTAGTTGTTGTTTCAATTTGGCTGCAAAAGCATATAACCCTATACACTTTGCTTGTGCTACTATTATTGTAGCCCTACTCATTGAATTGACAATACCTTTAATTTTGGTTTGCATTCATATGTGTGTGTTTGTGTTTGTGTGAGTGTGTGCGTGACTTCTCATGAATCTCATGTTCAATGAATCCTTTTTAAGACACTTTCTTTTGCCCTTATTTTTCCAAGTGCCGTACGTGCACACAACATTTCACTCCTTTTTCTTCAAGACTTATATCTTCCATTATGGAAACCTAATTGCTTCCTCATCTATAATTTTTTTCCCAATTTTTTTTTGTAATTTTCTATAATTTTATATGATAAGCTTCATTCTTGTGCATGATTATTTGTGTAAAAGTGTCTTTACATTTATATTGAATTGATTAGGTAGGTATTTCTAGGTAAATAAGAATATAAAAATATTTCGTAACAAAAAGAGATTAGTTAAATACCGTTAGAATTTATTTTATTTAGTATTTATTAATTTTAAATAAGATAAATTATGGCTAATTTTTTTATTTTTCTAGCATTACTGATAAAAATAATTGAATCTCATACTTGACTAACTTTTTTTTTAAAAAAAAGTTTATTTTATTTATATAGTACTATTTAATTAAATGTGTCAATGAAAATAGTTGATTTCATACTTAATTTTTATATTTTCATTATGAATAATATATCTTGAAGCTCATAAAAATTTTTCTATTATTCATATACTGAATTAGCCACTACCTTATAATCTCGTTGGCATTGTCATCAAAATTAATTAAGGAGATGTTAAATATTTTATCTTTTTATTGAGAAACTGAAATCTAAAAAAATGCTATATATATAAGAGAAAATTATATTTTTACTATTCTAACCAGTCATGCATTATTGTTTATGGTCATTTATAATACATCAGAAGAATTTCTTAATCTGAATCAATTAATTAATAGAAAACTGACTTACTATATTCATATAAAATGTACAAATGAAAGGATATTCCCCTTTTGATTCACCTGATGTGTGCACTTATTATCTCATCCTAAAAAGTATTGGCCAGGACTAAGATAAATAAAAAAATATTATCTAGCTCCTTCATATATATATATATGGTAGCCTTTAATTTATTTGTTGTTTTTGGTGTTTACTTTAATTTCACCCTTTGATTCAAAGAGTGGGTGTAAAACATTTGGGTAGAAAGACAGTATTCTTTTTTTGAATGTATAATTGTATATAAGAGTGTCAAAACATAAAAAGGCTCAATGAGTGTGAAAACTGAAAAGTTGAATACATCTTATCCATATTGGGAAAATTGGTTCTTATATAGTATATATATCTGCTAAGAGAAATTACTAAGCATTTATTAGGATTTAGGGGGAAGAAACATTTCATAGATATATATGGTCATGTAAACATAATTGGTTTGATTTGCAAATGAGATTCAAAAATTAAACTTGGATTGTATACTAATATGTTTATAATTACTATATAATACCATGTCAAACAATGAGCATAGCATATTCATGAGATATTTTTGAAGGATTAGGCTTAAGTGGTCCCAACATCTCATAATCATGTCCGATTTAAGAATATGCAAATTAAAAATGAGAATTTCGGGTAAGATTTTTGCCTCTACTCCTCTTTATTTCTTGTCTTTTTTTTTCTTTTTTATTTTTAAATCAAGAGAGAGTGAGAGGCAGATAAAGAGAAGAACCAATAGTAGTAACCGACATTTTAAATGGAATATTTAAAAAAAAAAATCGATGGGTCATGAGGAGATCGAGGGCAAGTAGGTATGAAAATTATTCAATTATTTCTTGATTAATTGAATACAAATAACAAATAATTAAATTTTAAAAATTTAAAAATATGATAAAAATAATAAAAAAATAATTTATTTTATAACTTTACATGATTTGTGCATTTGATACACATTTTTATAGAAATATTTGAATAATTATTTAAAAAGTATAGGTAAAAATTGGAATAAAATTTGATATGTAGACCCTCTTTTTTCAACTTTTTCTTTTTAAACATTATCATTTAAAAAAAATATCCCAAAAAAAATCGTTTAATGTGAGAAATATAGAGGAGAAGCACTTCAGAAACAGTTAAGCGATATCAGAAATTGTAATGTTAACTTGTATTCTAATGCAGTAATTAGACTATTAGTTAGTTTCTCACTATTATCTTGTATTAGTTATGCGCTATATAAAAATCTACTTTAATCATTAAAATTCTTATCTGTGTTTCTTGACTTGTTCCTACAAGATTCAATTTTTCATGATGTTACATCCATTATTGTCACATTCAAGCATGCATTAAAATTTATTGATAGATGAGAAGATCATTGTCATAAAAACTTTGCACTTGTCACTTTGGTTTTTAGTTAGAGTCAATAAGTTTGACATAGATGTTCCAAGATGATTCAATTCAAGGCAATAAACTAAAAAGTAAAATAATTCATTTTAATAATGGTTTAAACTTTTATTCATACAATAATGCAAGTACACACAAGTAAGCTTATAAGTATGTGAGAATGAATACGGTTCTATATATCAAAGTACATCATCTGAATCTACCCTTGCAACAACAAATTTTCATGAGAACTGTGTCACTTTTAATATAAAAAAAAAATAAAAAATAGGTTTGATTTGTGGCTCGTGTGAGTCATTGTTTGATGTACATTTTTGTACTATTTGTGACTCGAATTTGATCGAATCATTGAATCCAGTGGGAGAAACATGGCCTCAACAACACCACAAGGGGTGCTTCTTTTGCCATTTTAAGACAATATTATTCATCTCAATTTATATATATAAACTTATGTGACATTTAATTTATACATTTAACTTATTAAATTATACAAATGACATACAGAATGAGTTGAGATAATGAATTAAAATAATGTAAATATTATTTTTAAAATTAAAGTTATTGTTAATTTTGAGTTAAAAGTTTATATTGATTAATAGCTGAATTATGTGAAAGCAAATAGGAATTAATAAGTTAAATATTTCAGTTAACTGTAATAAGAAAATACAATTTTTTTATTACTTATGATAATGAATTTTATTGTTATTATTAGTTTCACATTTCCTACTTTATCTAGGCTTCTCTTTTTCTACTGGTAAAAATAAATCGTGTGCCCATTTGTTTATGTAGTGAAATTGAGTTGAATATAAACTAAATTTTCTGCTTAATTTTTCTCATATTGCAGTTAACGTACCCACTATTTATTTACCATTTATTTAAAATTACATATAAAAAAATAATTAATTAAAATTTGATTTTTGATAATATTATCCTTTACATAATTTTTTGGAAAAGTCTATGAGCCAGTAATTTTTGTGAATTTTGGCCAGCATGTAATCAGTAAAAAAAAGTGAATTATTGGATAAAAATTCACACTAATCTCACACCATTAAAACCATCATTGATGGCTATTTGATTACTAAAAATCATAAAAGTTGCTGTCCCTAGCACTCTTCTAATTTTTTTACAATTCATTTTATATGAATTTATAAAAAAAATAAATGACATTAGCAAAATATAGGAATGACGTTATTACATTACCTCTTATAAATAAACTATTTTTTCTTTTACAATAGTAAAAACACATCAATATATACAAACAAAGATAAAAAATACATTAAGGCTTCGTAAAATAAATAAATAAAAATAATTACATAACCATAAAAAAAAATACATTTAGAATTTGTGATAAAAAAATAGACTAAAATACGCACATAAATATAAAAAAAGATTTATACTTTTATTTTTGTTAAGATAATATTTAGAATATAAACCACTACCATCCATCATGATTTATGCTTTTATTTTTCTTTTTATGACTT
>NC_029773.3:88122079-88122323 GCF_000817695.3 Arachis duranensis | reverse complement strand
CATAAATAGTTACAACTTATAGTAATTTATGCTTTGCATGATATTATACATAAATTATAATAATTTAAGATAGATTACATACAAAAAAAGGTTAAAATCCTGTAATTCGTAGCAATTTATATAAAAAAATTGCACAAGTATATAAGCAAACCACAATGGTTATAATTGTGTAATTTTGAATCTCAATCAATTTAATAATGTAATTTGTTCATATTTTGGTTATTATAATTGGATTTTATATATT
>NC_029773.3:88092453-88116604 GCF_000817695.3 Arachis duranensis | reverse complement strand
ATTTAAAAGATTTTTTTAATTATTTTTATTTTTTAATTTTATTTTTAATCAAATATCTAATTACCCGAACCAATCCAAGTTCGGATTAGTTTGAGCCCACTTACAAAAAGCTAAGGTTTAAATCCAAACCAATTAAATTTTAATCAATTCAGTTTTTTTTTTTTTCTCAAACTCAAATTAAGACACGACAAAGTATATTACAACATAAGTATATTACACACTCATCCACATAATATTTAAAAGTTTTTTTTCAATACTTAATGCCTTCACCAAGTTCAAACCCGAATGCAGCTTACTAAAAGACACATGAATTATTACCATATGAGCGAATCCTCAGCTGCAAGGTACATAAGGTTGAAAATAGTAATTAAGTTGAGCTTTGCCAATAAGCCCACAGAGTGGGTGGGTTCAATGTGTATGAAATATGGCAAAATACAAATGAATATGGGCCTATGAAGTAAACGGCTGAACCATAGCATTTCAATTGTGTCCTTCGGTTCCGGATTATATCCTCGGACCAAAAAAAAAAGAAAAAAAAAAGACAAAAGAAACTTTGTACTTACAATGTTAGCAATAAATTAAATTTACTGTGCTGTTGTACTTCTCTCACTGCAACAAGCTTTTCTTTTCAAGTTGAGTGGTTGTGAAGTAAATTAAATTAAATGACAATAGCAGTGACTAGAGTTTCCCATTAATATGCATGTTGTGTATCATGTATTGTTTGTCTCTGTTTTTTTCAAAGAAAAAAAATTATGGATACATAAAGGTAGTAATCACTCTATATATGAAGTTGATTCATTTTTTTCCTTCTTTCTATCATTTGATGAGTTGTGAGATACTAAGACCTAAATTAATTGGGTCCAATAATACCCCAATTCAACTATAGGAGACTGAGTTTACTTTGATATTGGATGAAGAGAGATTTAAAAAAAAAAAAACAAAACAAAACAAAATACACATCATAATATTATTATCAAGCTGCCTCCATTTTTGCAATAAGTATCATCGATTAATAACAAGGTAAAGCATAGCATATGACATTTTTGTTTCACTTTGGACTGCAATGATTTAATGGAGTTGGATTTTTGAATTCCCAAGGCATCGCAATTTCACAAAGGCCCACGATGGAATGATGGCCAAAACATAAAAAGGACAAAGAAGAATAAAGGATGATCCTGACCCAAAAAAAGAAAGAATAAAGGATGATAGTAATCTAGTATTAAGAAAGACAAATTAACTAATAATAGTAGGGGAGGCTCACATAAAGATAGCCAAAACATTTTTTTTTAAATTTGCTGACGTGTCATTTTATTATGGGTGTTTTATAAAACCGGTTAATAAAATCTATTTTTAAACCATATATTTTAAATTCGGTTCGACCTAATTGGTTTAAATAAACTGATCTGAATCTTTTTCTTTTTTGCCCTTTTCTTAAATCCACCAAACTATGTCGTTTCACAATCCCTTCTCCTCCCTCAACCTCACTTTCACAGAAACTCTTTCATCTCTCATATCTCATTGACTCGAGCCCAAATTTTCTCCTTCTATCAGCATCGGTCTCTCTCACTGTCTCCGACAAGCTCGTCGTCGGTCTCCTCCGGTCTCCATTCTTGTGTGCCTTCCTTGCCCTCGTCGTCACTGGCGGCAGTAGCAGCAGCTCCCGGACCTGGACGTCGTTGCCGCTCCGTGTCTTGTCACTGCCTTGCAGTCTGTCTTGCGCAGTCATTACGCCCGTCGACGCCGAGACAGAAGCAGCAGGTCCCCGACTTCCTCCTCACCTTCAACAATTCCTCGGCTTCCTTCGCACAACCTGGTCCCAATTTGGTGAGCTTTCAACAAATTTTTCTGTTCGTCTCTTTTGTGTTTGGTTGCTGTGTTTGATTTTTTGTCAAAAATAATCACATTGAGTGAAGATCACCAATATGGACACATGGGTATTCATAAAAAGATGAACTGTATGAATGATTGAAGTCAAAATTGGGGTTTTTTATTATTTTATTAATAATTGTATAATTGGGATCAAATAGAATGAAATGGATTATGCAAAAAACGGGTAACTAAAATTAAAATGGATTTTGAAATAAAAAGTAGTGATGAAAGAGAAACAGTAATATAAAAAAAAATATAATTGCAAAGGTAAAATTGCAACGGAAAAGAAAATGAAGCAAAATTCAATTGAGAAAAGGAATACCAAAAAAACAATGTTACATAGCTAGAGTTCGTGTCCGAATTTAAAGTGCTAGAAAGATGCAACAAAAATTTAGGATTTTATATTTTTATAGACTACCTACTTAACGGGGTGATTTTGGGTAAATAAAAAGGGGATGCATAGCATTTTTTCATAGCAGTATATGTGGCATTAGCATTAGTAAATTGAAGTTGATACATTAGCATTTAGCAAAGCAAATATTCAAAAGAAGGAATAGGTAGTCTAATGTTACAATTCCTTCAACTCAACATAATGCAATTTTACTGGAAACTTACCTTTGCCATTCTTTTCTATGTCTCTTCCCACACGGATTGAGCAACCAAGGTTAGTGACTCCCTGCAAGTTCAATGCTATTAGGACGTTTCCATAGAAGATAAAATTCTTACTTTATTACTGTCTTAAGCTTTAACAATAATAAGGTAGAGGTAATTTCAAGCAATACCTAAGAGAATGTGTTTATGCTGGCTTCATGCTTTATTGTCAACCTTCTCTCATTTTCTTCTCCATATGCGCTAATGTGATCTATATGGCAAAGCGATAGATTCAAAATCGCCTTCTTTATCACCTCAAAGCCTCCATCTTCCTTCATGCTCTTTGTACTAGAAAAAAATAGATTATATATCATGAACTTAGAATTTTAGGAAGATGTGAACAAAATAAACAAATAGCATAATTAAATCTGCATCATGAAACTCACAAGTTCTGGTGAAATGTGAACAAAACAGGAAAGAGTAAGCACAACATATTACCTGAGGGCCAGGGTAGCCACCAGTAGGCCAACCTAGAGGCCATTTCACATTTGTTTAAAGTAAGGTGTACTCTTGTTCTATTCCATACCTTTGAAAAATTAAACATAAAACCATTAATCATAGTTGGAAATGTCAATTATCAAATATCTTTCTTTTTGGTAATTGATCATCATATGTCAAAGAAATTTGTAGCATTGTGCATAATATAGGTAGATACTAAATCATTTTGAACATAAGAAGAAAATAGTTGGTTTTTGGTTATCTTTCTTTTAATAGCATAATATATACCATGGAAAATTGGAGCTTGATTGGTGATTTTAGAAAGCTTGAAAAGGGATTTGGTGGTGAAAAATCTGTTCTTGGAGGTGTTGAGGCCTTGAGAGCTTGAGAAAAAGTGGTTTGGAAGTGCTCTGGTTGAGCTTGGAAAATCGGCTAAGGTATGGTCTCAGTTTTCCGTATCTAATATGTAATGTGGTAGGAAATACTTAGACTAGAGGCCCTAAGATAGGCATTGAATTGTTGATGTTGTTGAATGGTTGATATATATATATATATGGCACAGAGTTAGCCGATGCTTATTCCCCGGATACCGTCATTGCTTCTTCTCCGGGAAAAGAAGTTCACGACCCGTAGGCCTTCTACCTCCACGCGGCATTGCTCCGTCAGGCTTTCGTCCATATATATATATATATATATATATATATAATGTGGTCATATATGTGATGATGATTATTGATGCCTTGATAGTATGATGTATGAGAAATATGCATATTGTGATATATGCTTGATGATTGATTAAGGTTGAATTGTGAGTGAAACCATGTTGATGGTGAGTATGATGTTGATTATGTACAATGATGGTTGATTGAAAATGGCGTTATTGAAAATTGGCATGAGGAAGAATATATGATGTGTCAATGTGTTTGAATTTGAGCCACTTGGGTGAAGTGGGTTAAAATGATGGGATAGTGATTTTGTGAATTGTGGTAAAGTGTCAATGTGTGAGTTGAGGAGGATTGATGTTGACTTTAATATATTTTTATTGATTTCAAAGAAAAGGGATGAAATTGGCATGTTTTGATTGATTTTGAAAAGAGTTGAAAGTGGCTTGTTTTGAAAATGACACTTTGTGGTTTTGTATGAAAACATGATTTTTGGGCGTACTTTGATGGGACATAACTTGGACTACGGATCCTCGTTTTGTGCCAAATTTGTTTAGAAATAAAATTGGATTCGGGATGTCCATGCCGTTGGAAGAACGGGCGAAAAACAATTTAAAATGAAAAAATTATGTCCGTCGAAAGATAGTAATAAAGGATGATAGTAATCTAGTATTAAGAAAGACAAATTAACTAATAATAGTAGGGGAGGCTCACATAAAGATAGCCAAAACATTTTTTTTTAAATTTGCTGACGTGTCATTTTATTATGGGTGTTTTATAAAACCGGTTAATAAAATCTATTTTTAAACCATATATTTTAAATTCGGTTCGACCTAATTGGTTTAAATAAACTGATCTGAATCTTTTTCTTTTTTGTCCTTTTCTTAAATCCACCAAACTATGTCGTTTCACAATCCCTTCTCCTCCCTCAACCTCACTTTCACAGAAACTCTTTCATATCTCATATCTCATTGACTCGAGCCCAAATTTTCTCCTTCTATCAGCATCGGTCTCTCTCACTGTCTCCGACAAGCTCGTTGTCGGTCTCCTCCGGTCTCCATTCTTGTGTGCCTTCCTTGCCCTCGTCGTCACTGGCGGCAGTAGCAGCAGCTCCCGGACCTGGACGTCGTTGCCGCTCCGTGTCTTGTCACTGCCTTGCAGTCTGTCTTGCGCAGTCATTGCGCCCATCGACGCCGAGACAGAAGCAGCAGGTCCCCGACTTCCTCCTCACCTTCAACAAGTTGATTTTTGAAAGTTGATTTTTGAGTTTTTAAAAGCCAAATTTCATACTTCAAAGCCTCCGATCTCACCATTTATGTCTTAAATCATTATGATATGCCTAGCAATGAGAAAAGGGGCTGGTGAATATGGTAACTTGCGAGTGAAGCAAGGGAAAATGAATGATCAATGAGGATCAAAGATGATTATGTGAGATGCGGAGGATGGCGGTGGAAGTTCTTGTTATACCATGGGCCGAAGGGCCGTAATTGTTGATGATTTGGCTGGTTATGGATTTAACCATGAGCCAGATGACTAGATTATTGTCGTGTTACGGCGGAGCCATGATTATGGCTAAGTATAAATGCATATATGCTGTTGAATGAATTGTGAATGTTTGCACTTCCACTGTTGGAGATGAGAGTTTCCCTGGGAGAAAGTAGTGGCTAGCCACCACGTGCTCCAGGTTGAGACTCGAAGCTCTTTTGACCCTATGTCGTCCGGGTGGCCGGGCACTGTAAAAGTTCCGGATGAGCTCACCCCCATAAATATTCAATATTGAGGGTGATGGATGTGGATCATGATTATGATCAAGTTTATATTGAGTATAACTCGAGTTGGGGAGACACGACAGAGGGATAGTCCAATGGTTAGCTACCAGAACTTGTCGGGTTGGCTATATAAACTACAGATGATATCATCAGCCATTAGGGACAGGCATTCATCATATGCATACTATGTGATTTGTTTGAGACTGCTTACTTGACTGCATATTACTTGCTAATTGTCTAAATGCCTTATCTGTTCATATTTGTATATTTCTTGTTTGAAATAACTGTGTTTGCTATATTATACTCCTATTGGTGGTTGGGAGGTCTGAAGGAATTGGAAAGGGAAGTATTAGTTAGACTGAAGGATCTTTAGTCAGTTGCCATTTATGATTTAGTTTGTTTATAAGCTTTGAATTATCTGGAGGAAGTTCTAGGATTGCCTTCGGCTTTTCTCTATTATTATATATTATATATGTGGAAGCTGTTACCATACTGGGGACCTCTGGTTCTCACCCATGCGGATTTTGTGGTTTTCAGATGCGGGACGTGAGGTTTCTCGCTGAGGCATGCTGGAGACTTCTGGATTAGCGAAGATACCTTATTCTCGGGACTCTGTTTTGGCTTATATGTTTTGCTTAGATACTTTTATCTCCATTAAATAATACAACTGTGATGACTCCTCTTATAGGAGATTTTGGAGAATATGTTTTCTGTATTTGTGTCCCTTTGGATTTTCTTTGGGGTTTTCCTTATTTTATCATATGTATATATTGCTATGCTCAGACCGGTTATCTTCGCAACCAGATTTTGAGTCTTGATATTCCTGTTTTTGACACTCCTTTGTATATATATAATCTCGCGTTGGCTTATCCTTTGTTCGTTATGTTATCAATCGAAGTGTTGCGCTTTCGAGTTGTGATTTTTGTTTACCCCTTTTTCTACAAAGACTCCTAGTTATAATCAATCATTCATACTACTATACGTACTAAATTTTTGTTTTAGAGGTCGTAATACCTTGCCATCTCTGAATTATGACTTAAGCATAAGACTCTTTATGGTAGGGTGTTACAGTGGTCACAGATGGTGATGAGGCAATGAAGGCAGCAATTCAAGAAATCTTCCCAAATGCAACTCACCGAGTTTTTCACAAGTTTCAAATATAACCTTCTAATTTGCTGATACAAGCAGACTTGAGAAGGGGATGTTAAATCAATCACTAGGACTAGTAAAACTATCTGCAAACTATGGCATATGTTCACAAAGTGATGAAATGTTTACTTCTAAGAAACAATTTGACATTTAACAATCCGTTACTGCACCTATATCAGAAGGTATTAAATTGCCTAAAATACTCAAACAATGATTCAAGAAATAAAAAATTCTCCTGGAGTACAACCAAACATTAAATTGCTACTGGTTTTTCTTTGATACACAGTCTAGCAGACCCATCATATATTAACCTCAATGCACTACTGCATCCTAATGAACTTCGGATATTGTCCTTGTTGTACGACGTGTTCTCCACAGCACAAATAAATTTGAGAGAAAAAGAAAGGAATTCAGCGAATCATAATGGATATCAAATAGTTTAAAATTTACTAATCACTAAGTTATAACAATGAAATAATTCATCCCTTATTATTGATACATGTAATAGCCACTGATTACTTCCATATGGTGGGATGGGAGCCCCATGGCTATTAATCAGTTCTGAGTCACCTAGCCCAAACCTTAACTGCACAGATGCATTTAATTCTGTATTTGGCACTACTGATGTATCTTGAAAAGTCATAGGGTCCTTGAGAAGCTCCTGTGAAAAAATGATACATGCAGTCAAAATTTCTATCAAGTATAACTACAGCATAGAATTTACTAGTTTATTTTAATTCATGTAACCACTAATGTAATATTGTATCTTACTAACCTCTTCTGTACCGAAGCTAGCTTGCGTCCCTTGAGAAGCCATAGGGTCTTTGGGAAGCTCCTATGACAAAAGAAGGCATAAAGTCAAACTTGCTATCAAGTATAACTACAACATAGAATTTAATAGGTTATGTTAATTCAAGTAAAGCATAATGCCATTTTGAATTTGACTGACCTCTTCTACACCAAAGCTAGCCTGTGTGCCACCACCAATCTTATCACCCAAATTGTCACCCTCATTCTTCACAGGACAATTCTTCTTTACATGACCAGCATTGTTGCATTTAGTGCACCTCCGTTTTCCTCTCTATTTTTTCTCCTTTGGTGCACCTTTTTGTCTTGACAATTGAAGGGTCACCAACAAAGTTCGGCATGGGAGAATCTCTTGTTCCTCTTTTCAAGCACGACTTTTGCTCTAGTGTTTTGGTCAAAGGAGAGACTTTATTCATAGTGTCATGGAAAGAAGGACCATCTTGAGCTCCTAAGAATACCATCTACGTAGCTGCCACTGATAATGCGTCATAGCGCATTAAAAGTTCTCTTTCTCTATCTTGCACAGTGCTTCCAGCTGAACTTTCATCCATATACTTTTTAGCATTCTTGGACCATCTTCTCAAAAGAAGACTTTCTGAAAACTTCTGTAAACCTACCCTTTTCATGGCACAAAACATGTGGCAACAGGGAATGCCTTCACTACTCCACCTACTACATTCACACTCCATATTCTCGGTGTTGCGCTCATAAAGTACGGTGTATATATGTTGCCCTCTGTCACACTCCTTAACTTTTAACACAACAGTAGTTGATATATTTTCCTCATTTATAACATCTAATGAAACCACTCCTTCAATCTCTGTTTTTACTTTGCCAAACATCTCTCGTGTGTAAAAATTTGCAGCACAAAGCTCCAATGCAGCTAAGCGAGTTGTTAACACAGGCTCTCCGTACACTGTCTTAAATTGAGAAACTAATTTGTTGTGTCTATAATAGAGCATGTTCAAGATTCTGGACTAGCTCTAAAAGACTTTGACGAATGCCAATAAACCTCTTGATGAAGTTGTTTATCCTTTCACACCTTGATGTTGTTCTAAATCCAGCACATAATTTATCTCGCAAGTAGGCGCTTACCTAGCTTTTTCTCTTTTGATACTCATTTTGTACCCATTCACTTTCCTCCAACCCATATTTTTTATCACATTTTTCCTATATTCTTCGAATTCATTCGGATGCCATGGAGAATACAAACATTTTCTGAAGTCGTCGGAAAAACTTTTGCTTTTTATGTTTGCTGTTACATTTTTCTAAATGTGCCAACCACATAATCAGTGAGTTACATTTGGGAAGATTTCTTGAATTGCTGCCTTCATTGTCTCATCACCATATGTGACCACAACACTAGGAGACTTGTTCAGCATGACATCTAGAAAGTTTTGCAACAACCACGTATATGTTGCCGTTTGTTCGTTCTCTATCAAGGCAAACCCAGATATGCATGTTTGACGGTGATGGTTATAACCCGAGAAGATTACCAACGGTCTTCTGTACTTATTTTTCTGATAGGTTGTATCAAATGCAAGTACATCTCCAAAGCACTGATAATCCGCCCTACAAATGCCATATGCCCAAAATAGATTTGCCAGCCGACTTTCATCAGTAGCACTGTACCTTGCCATGGCCATGGGGTCAACATCGACTTTTCCAAGTAGATAGCTAATTGTTGCATTAGAATCCCCACCAATGAACTTTGCACGACGAGTTCTTTCAATGTGGTTATATATCCAGATCCTTCTTTGTGAACTCGACATTAGCATAACCCTCCGCTTGGCCTACCATTAGTCCCATTATCTTAGAGCTTGGTAGACCATTATCGTGCATGGTGTTTGCCTGAGCCTTTTGAGCCTCATTCATCCCACGGTGGTTCGAATTAGGTGTACCAAGCATTGGGGAACAAGATCATGGTTGTGCTTCTCAACTAATTTTTTAACTCTCCAAGCTGAAGTTTTGGTGTCAAAGTACACCGCAAGCATGGCTTCGCAACCCGTACGAGTCAGCGCTTTATGCTCCCTCTTCCTGTTCAAATTAGAAATGTATTTATCGGCTCTCTTTCCTTCCTTGTTGTAAAAAAATTGTCTTCTGCGTTGTGTTCCATCTTTTCCATGCACTGTATCACCCTTGCAAACTCCGAACACAACACACCTTGCATAACGCACATACAAGTTATAAGCTGCATCCGATGTTTCAAATGTCTGATTTATAATACCATCGGCCGTCACAACAACACACTTGCTACTGCTGCCACCGCAATCACAAGTGTAATTTACATTCTCTTCTACATAAGTCATCAAGCAATCTTCAACGTTGTCTTGTGAATTGAGTGGTTCCGAATCAACATCTATTGCACCCAGACTCATTTTCTTTCTAATTTTATATATGTAAAAAAGTAAAAATTTTACCCCCTATACAAGAACAGGTAGAAGTAGGAGATAGCTTCATAAAGCATCTTAACCTAAACTAAAAAAATAGACTAAAATGAAAACTAACAAGAGCTCTGTATGCAACACAAACTTTAAATAAAAAATTGATAAATTAAAATCAAGTTATGAAGAAAAAACACAACATGCAAAGAGGAATTGTTAACTTGAAACATTAATATTATGAAGTTAGTGTGATTCAATATAATCTTTTTCTTGCATAGGTAATTTGCAATTCCTACACACCACAAGGTGAGCCTATCCCTACAAACAAGAGACATTAAGCTGCCGAAATTTTCAGTAACCCAAAGGTCTAAGCTGAAGTTCCATGGTATATATTATGCTCTTAAAAGAAAGATAACCAAAAACCAACTATTTCCTTCTTATGTTTAAAATGATTTAGTATCTACCTATATTATGCATAATGCTGCAAATTTCTTTGACATATGAAGATCAATGACCAAAAAGAAAGATATTTGATAATTGACATTTTCAACTATAATTAATGGTTTTATGTTTAATTTTTCAAAGGTATGGAATAGAACAAGAGTATACCTTACTTTAAACAAATGTGAAATGGCCTCTAGGTTGGCCTACTGGTGGCTATCCTGGCCCTCAGGTAATATGTTGTGCTTACTTTTTTCTGTTTTGTTCACATTTCACCATAACTTGTGAGTTTCATGATGCAGATTTAATTATGCTGCTTGTTTATTTTGTTCACATCTTCCTAAAATTCTAAGTTCATGATATATAATTTGCTTTTTTCTAGTACAAAGAGCATGAGGGAAGATGGAGGCTTCGAAGTGATAAAAAAGGCGATTTTGAATCTATCGCTTCGCCATGTGGATCACATTAGCGCATATGGAGAAGGAAATGAGAGAAGGTTGACAGGAAAGCATGAAACAGCCAGCATAGACACATTCTCTTGGGTATTGCTACCTTATTATTGTTAAAGCTTAAGACAGTAATAAAGCAAGAATTTTATCTTCTATGGAAACGTCCTAATAGCATTGAACTTGCAGGGAGTCGCTAACCTTGGTTGCTCAATCCCTGTGGGAAGAGACACAGAAAAGAATGGCAAAGGTAAGTTTCCAGTAAAATTGCAGTAGGTTGAGTTGAAGAAATTGTAATATTAGACTACCTATTCCTTCTTTAGAATATTTGCTTTGCTAAATTCTAATGTATCAACTTCAATTTACTAATGCTAATGTCACATATACTGCTATGAAAAAATGCTATGCATCCCTTTTTTATTTGTCTAAAATCATCCCGTTAAGTAGGTAGTCTATAAAAATATAAAATTCTAAATTTTTGTTGCATCTTTCTAGCACTTAAATTCGGACAGGAACTCTAGCTATGTAACATTATTTTTCTGGTATTACTTTTCTCAATTGAATTTTACTTCCGTTCCAATTTTACCTCTGCAATTATATTTTTTATGTTACTGTTTTCCTTTCATCACTACTTTTTATTTCAAAATTCATTTTAATTTTAGTTACCAATTTTTTGCATAGCCCATTTAATTCTGTTTGATCCCAATTATACAATTATTAATAAAATAGTAAAAAAACTCCAATTTTGACTTCAATCATTCATACAATTCATCTTTTTATGAATACCCATTGCCCATATTGGTGATCTTCACTCAATGTGATTATTTTTGACAAAAAAATCAAACACAGCAACCAAACACAAAAGAGACGAACAGAAAAAAATTTGTTGAAAACTCACCAAATTGAGACTAGGTTGTGCGAAGGAAGCCGAGGAGTTGCTGAAGGCAAGGAGGAAGTCGGGGACCTGCTGCTTATGTCTCAGCGTCGACGGGCGCAATGACGGCGCGAGACTGACTGCGGGGCAGTGACAAAACACAGAGCGGCGACGATGTCCAGGTCCGGGAGCTGCTGCTACTGCCGCCAGTGACGACGAGGGCAAGGAAGGCACCGAGAATGGAGACCAGAGGAGACCGACGATGAGGTTGTCGAAGACAATGAGAGAAACTGATGCTGATAGAAGGTGAAAATTTCGGCTCGCGTCAATGAAATATGAGAGATGAGAGAGTTTATGTAAAAGTGAGGTTGAGAGAGGAGAAGAAATTGTGAAACGACATAATTTGGTGGATTTAAGAAAAAGATAAAAAAAAGATTCGGACTGATTTATTTAAATCAGTTAGATCAAAGCAAATTTAAAACATTTTATTTAAAAATAAATTTTATTAACTGATTTTATAAAACACCAATCATAGAGTGACATGTCAACAATATATATATATATATATTTCAAATATACTTGAAATCGACAGAATCACTGTTAGAACAGCAATATAATACTAGGTACAAAATTCAATTGCATTTCTTGTTAGGTTATTGTATCTAGCTATGTTACTTATCATTTCAATGAACAGTTTCACATTTATAAATAAATTCCTATTTCTCCATTTGTGTCTTATGCGAAAATGGCACAAAATTAATATTAATAAAATTATTTCAAAAAAATACAGAACCAATACTTTTTATTAATATTAGTTAATATTTTAGATTAATATATTATTTTTATAATATTAAAATTTAAGATTTAAAACAAATTTAATATTAATAAAAAATAATAAATTTTTATTAGTCTTAATATTACTCGTATTTTACATCATGATATAATTTCGTATCTATTAATTAAATTATTATTAATTAAGAGTGTGTAAAAATGTTCATGAATCGTGATATTATATCACCTTGTGTGGTTATTATTATATTTGCTAGTTATTAAGGGCAAAGGCTGTTAGCTAGTGATCCAAGTGTCAGAAATCTAGGGTTAATCCTTGCTTATATAATAAGTTAATAACTCCCCACCACCTTAGATGGACCAATTGACTCTTGGATCTTGTCAACTCTATATACAACCCTCATCAACGGTCAATTGGTCATTATTCTACGGAAATAATCATCATGATCATCACCAAATATGGAGCCAACTTATTACATACATAGTCAATCTCAACATGATCCAATTGATTATTCATGTGAAGGAATATAATTTTGAATCACAATCCTATGAATTAGTCTAATATTTCCATAAGGGGCCAAAGATTATTTTAGAGTAAAATTGATATTCAACAATTTTTTTTATTATACATATTAGACAGATAAATTTTTAAAATTTTTTATTGTAAGATAGTTAGATCTTGATAAATATACTTACTACAAGATAAATTAGTTACTAAATAAAAGTTCTTAAAAAATAAAAATTAATTAAGAAGTCAAATGACATATCTGAAATTTCTTATTATTAACCATTTTGGATATTTACCAATTAAGTTAAAACAAGAAATGCATAGTGGCAGATACTTCGAAGAATAGATGACAAATCTAAATTAAGATTCTAAGAGATTTAATTTATTCCTCCAAAAATTGTGTTTGTATGTAAATTGTATTTTAAAAGAGAAAAGAAATAAATTGAAGAACTTTTGAACCATGGCAAAGAACATTTCACACATAAAACAAATTAAAGGGCATCGTCATCACCAACTACAAAATAAGTTTTTTTTTTTTTGTTGCTATTAACTACAAAATAAAATAATTGCGATTATATGTTTTCTTCTTGTATTGGGTGCTGCATGCAATAATTATTTGCTGCTTCCGTGGGTGTCTTTATCTTGAGGATAAGACTTTTCTCTGCAAATTCCTTCTCATTTTCCTCATTCCCTTGGATTTTTTGTTTTTATTTTCCACACGGTTTTGCTTCCAAAAAGATAATCAAGTAGATATGTGCAGATAAATTGTAGAATTTAATTAACTAACATTAGATATGCCTGCGTTACAATTTGTTTTACTTTAAAATATAAAATATATGAATAAATGCGCAATTTAATTGCTATATACTATATTGAACAAAAAAAAAAATCATAATTGTTACAACTACTTATATTTTGTATGACTTGACTTGGAAGATAGAAAATAATTGAATTAAATATTTACTAATTAATGATATTTGTGTATGTGCAGTTATTTTATGTTGACCATTTTTATATAGATTATATAAATAAATTCATATATATTCTAATTACAGACCTAGTATATTCTAATTATTTTTGTTTGAGAATATCCAAATTCTCGAAACTAGAGAAAATGAAAATATAAAAATTAAAATGAAAAGAGAAGGTTTGTCTGTTTGACTTGTTCCTTATATATTCCCACTTAACAAGCCTAAGCTTTATCTGCTACCAACACTTCAATCTTCTTTTCTTCATTCACTTCTCAATTCTTCCCATTACCTTCGTTCTCTCCCATACCAAAAAAAAAAGATGGTTTCCGAACCCGAACCAGAATCAGAATCCGAACCCGAATCTGAGTGCACCGAAATCCCCATCGATAACGATCATCCCTACCTCCACTACCAAGAAGAAGAAGAAGAAGAAGAAAAAGAGAAACACAAACCGAAAGTAGACCTACTATCTCGTAATCTCGCTTCTCCTCAGTATTCCGATAACAGCCACGACTACGACGACGATCACAACGAAGACGACGAAGAAGACGACGAGGAAGAAGAAGCCGTAACAAACAAACAAAATCATTTCAACGACGAAACGCTCATCCATCCTCATTCACTCCTTCCATCTCCCGCGCCGCCACACACTTTAAAATCCACGTCACCACCTCGAAACGAGGACGTTTCCTCCGGAATCGGCACCTTCATCAGACAGCGAAGCTCCGGCCTCTCGGACGCAATCTTAAAGAGGATCTCGACGTTTCGCCAAAACGACGACGTTTCGGACAAGAAGAAGGTGGAAATCATGGAGTTCAACCTCTCCGGTGTCAAGGTGGTAGTAGAGCAGAAACAGGAGGAAGTGAATCAACTGAAAGGAAGAATCACCTTCTTCTCGAGATCGAATTGCAGAGACTGCACCGCCGTGAGGAAATTCTTCAGAGAGAAAGGACTTCCGTACGTTGAGATAAACATCGACGTTTTCAGGGAGCGTGAGAAGGAGTTAATGGAGAGAACCGGAGTCTCAGCGGTGCCGCAGATTTTCTTCAACGAGAAGATGTTCGGCGGTTTGGTGGCGCTTAACTCGCTGCGTAGAAGCGGCGATTTCGATCGGAGGGTGGCGGAGATGCTGGCGGAGAAGTGTCCCGACGTAGCGCCGGCGCCGCCGGTGTACGGTGTCGATCCTATAAATCATGATAGGAAAGACGAACTTTATGATCAGATTAGGTTCGTACGGCAGAAAATTGTGATCAGTGATCGGTGGAGGAGGATGAAGATCGTGAGGGACTGTTTCGTTGGCGAAGAGCTCGTTAATGCTTTGGTTGAATACCTTGGTTGCGCGCGTAGCGAGGTACGTATGACATACGTATGCGTATACAGCATGCTTACAGCTTACGTATTCTATACTATTCTTTCGTTTCTTTAATTTGTTGTAGATATCTTTTACGGTATATACTATTAGGAATTGATAAAATTTTGATAAATGATCCTTGAAACCAAATTTTAGAGCCACTATTTTTGACATTTATGAATCGATTTAGACATCTGATGTATGTATAATAAAACAAAATGCTTCCATCAAAATATAATAAAATAAAATATTACATTAGTTTTGTGGATGTAGTAAATATGATAAAATGTTTTCATTGGTAATTAACATAGTTGAGATTTTTAGTTTGTAAATCCTTATTTATTTAGGAATTATTTTCCGTGTGTCCAATAAATATAAATAATTTGTTATAGCGCCTACAATTAAAAGCTTAGAATAACTATATGAAATTGTTGATTTTAAAATTTAGAGCTCTTGCTTTAAAATATTAAGTGTGATACTGATTAGTAAAAGTGAAGGAGAAGGTGCGAGCGTGAGAATTTTTTATTTGTTTTCTGCATTGATGAGAAGCATTAGATATGGAACAGAACTAGAGAAGTTTAGAACCATAAGCTGTAATAATGACACACATGGGGGCCTATGATGATAACAAGGACTCGTGCACTACTAGGTTTTAATTTTGTTTCCAAAACAATGGGGAACAAAACAGCTCTACCACAAGAAGTACCTATGTTACATTACATCCTAGGTGTTATAAATAAAAAATATTATATTGTTATACTTTCAGATAATTCAATTTTTTATTTTGGGAATACAGTATACGATTTTATTTTGTGTTTTTGATATGAAGTATAAAAATTTAATTTATATTTACTGAAACTTAAGCAGGCCTTCGTTGGACACCACTAGTTAGAATTGAGTTTCTAAGGCCCGTGAATTTTTATAACGTCAGCTTAGTGCATGTTTGGGCGCCATTATTTTGTTAAAAAAAAGATCTTTTTTCAATGAAAAAAGATCTTTTTTTATTTTTTAACGTATTTGGCAAATTTCTAGTAGTAAAAGTAAAAATACTAGTAAAATAAAAAAAAGATCTTTTTTGAGATGCTGTAATTTACATCTTTTTTTAAAAGATCTTTTTTCCTTAAAAAAAAGATGTTTTTCATGTAATAAATAAACAAAAAAGTACTTTTATATTGTTATACCCAAACATAATTGATAGATAAAAAGACCTTTTTACATGAGATATCCAAATATAAAATTACTTTTACTTCTCTATAAGATCTTTTAAAAAAAGATAACTCCAAAAAAGATCTTTTCTTAGAAGCTCACCCAAACAAGCCCTTAATCACACAAAGGGCCCAATTTCAAGAGTTGTAAAGTGCGCGGAATTGTGGTGTCTTTCATGCTTCATTTCGTCCACACAATAACTTCCTTTTTTTTAAAAAGAAAACTAATATTCCCAGATGTTTTGAATTGATCAATTAATATATGGTGTCACGAGTGGTGACTCATGCTTAACCCTTGCTCATTCAGCACGGTATGTTGATTACTTGATTGCCATCCACTACGGTGGCGTCAGTGACTAACTAATTTTTAGTTGAACTTTTTTGTTAAATAAACAAATGTTCAATAACCATAATACTACAGTACTACTTGGAAAGGAAGTTATCCGTGCCTCTAAATCATAGGGTACATCACAATTACAAATAAAAGTTATGGCTAGTGTTAATATTGATCATTATATTCAAAATACCAGAAATTAGTTATTAAATTAACTATTATATATATAGTATTTTCAAATAGAATAATTAAAAATTTTGAGTATAGTAATCACACTTTTCATAAATCAGCTACTATTTAATTATTTATAAATTTCATTACAAATATAAATATATAGTCATTTTATATTATTATATGAATAACGAGTGATTTATAATGTCTATATTATAGCATAGTTGAAATGAGTCTTAAGTAAATCAAACACCTTATTATCTAAGTCGATACAATTTCATTGTAGGTAACAACATCCCTAGATCGTAAAAGCCTTGCCATTCCAATGCTACATGTTCACTATGTTCTTTAGTACCCCCACTTTTTAAACAGTTGTCAAAACTTTGTTTTTGTAAATGTATCATATATTGTTTCCCCCAAGACTAAGATGCTTTACATTTTGGAACAAATGTGTAGGCTGTAGTGCTCGGAAAACAGTTAGCCAGGAAGCACTTCATCCACCATGTTTTCGGGTAAGTAAAGCGCTATTGAACCTAAGAAGACCAGGCGGATAACAATATGAGCCACAAGTAGTAGTTGATGATATTTTCTTACTGGAATTGGCAACCTTTTGTGTTTTTTTTAAAATGAAGGGAACATGATTTTGAGGAGGGAAATCACGTATACCGTTTCCTTGAGCATGAACCTTTTATCGAAAGTTGCTACAATTTCCGTGATGCCACAAATTATAATGAACCAAAGTCTGCAGCTGTTGTTGGCGACAGGCTTACCAAGATTATGTATGCCATTCTTGAGTCCTATGCTTCTGATGACAGACAATATATTGATTATGATGCCGTTAGACAAAGTGAAGAATTTCGTAGGTATGGGAATCTTATAATATACATGATGCGTTAATTTGTTATGTATTAATTTTTGTTGCATATATATTGGATGCAAATTAAATATTTGTTGATGTATGTTCATCTACTTATGGATTATATATTGGTTTTTGATTTAGTATAATTCAATTTAGTCTATTATATACTGAAATCAATATTTGGTTTTTCACATTTCAACCATGTATTTGTTAAGTCTAAGTTATCAATATTAGTTATTTCAATTATGGTAATTCTATTTTTGAAATAACTAACTAATTTAGCTAATATTGATAACTAATTTCAATGACAACTCCTAACTACATCAATTAAAAATAAGATTTTTAGATAATTTATAAGTATGAGACATATAGTATGCTAGAGAGTCTATAATATAACACTTTTCAACACATAATACATCACTAGTGGATTATAACTCTTAAGGGTCGGCTTAAAATTAATCGACGGAATACAATGTTAGAAGACTAAAATGTTACAATGTTACCATTTAACGGTAAATGATAAAGGTATGTCCAAAGAGAACATAGTTATTATACTATATGTCTAAATGATATACCTCGTGTCTGAATATTCAATATTCTGTTTAAAGTTATTTCTCATTGTTTTACTCAATGCAGGTATGTAAATATGACAGAGGATCTCCATCGGGTCAACCTATTGGAACTATCAGAAAACGAGAAACTTGCCTTCTTCTTAAATTTGTATAATGCCATGGTCATCCATGCTATTGTTAGAATAGGTTATCCAGAAGGTGTAATGGAAAGAATGTCATTCAATACCACTTTTCAGTATTTAATTGGAGGCAGCCCTTTTTCTATATCTGATATAAAAAATGGTGTCCTCAGATGCAATCAGAGGTCAGCATATTCCTTAGGCAAACCCTTTGGCACAGGAGACAAGCGATTGGAGGTAAAAAATTTCCACAATATTCAATGTTGATAGATAGTCATGTACTCTTTCAATGTTATAATACTGAGTTTGCACTTAATAACCTTTAAAAGATCATGTATAAGTCAATTTAATATTTTAAGGATTTTAGGCCTCTATTTAGTTTTTGAAAGATTCTTAAATTCCACCTTGATGTGTCACTCATAAGTCATAACATTAACAGCGTAACAAAACTAATTGAAAGACCAACTTATTGATTCTGCTGACGACTAAATTGAAACATTAAATCATTGGAAGATCAAATTAATTCAGAAAACTTTAATATTAACTTTTATATCATCTGCTATATTTAGTGTTCTTTTTATTATTATTATTTGAAGAAGTTTAACTTGTTCATGACAATTCGCAGGTTGTTCTTGTCAAGTTTAATCCGTTAATTCACTTTGGACTTTGTATGGGTTCAAAGTTCAGTCCAAAGATTAGATTCTTCTCAGCTCAAAGAGTAGAAGATGAATTAAGAGGTGCTACAAGAGACTTCTTTGAGAATAATAATGGAATTGAAGTGGACCTGGAGAAGAGAACAGTTCATCTCACTCCGCTTTTAAAGTGGTAATTAATATTAAGCAATAAACTTGGCACCAAGTTCCTTATATCCATTTCATCCAATTCTGAAGTGAAACAATAATGACAAACAGTTTTCTTGAAATGAGCAGCTTAAAAATGAGATTTGGATGAAGTTGATGTAAGGAACCTTAGTCTGAGTTTGTTTTTTCAATCCTTTTGGAATACCTTGGCTAAGGCTGATTTTCATTTATACCTCCCATCTTATGGAAACATTATTATATTGGCAGGTTCGGTGGTGATTTTGGTACAGAGAAAGATATACTAAATTGGGTACTTAATTACTTGAGTCCCAGTAAATCAGGCCTTTTGTCTCATCTCTTATGTGATGCTGGCCCTGTTAATGTTTCCTACAAGAATTTTGATTGGTCAATGAAAACTTGATTAGGTAGCAACCCCATTATTTGATTCAGCAACTGAATGAATGTCTGAATTCAAGGTAATGTTCATTGCACATGTCCCGGCTTTTGACATGTTTTTCCTTCCAAATGAGAGAGAGTTGGAGTGATATCATACCCAAAACAAATAGATAATTCAGAGATAGATATGATAATTCAGAAGCTCTAGATGTTTTACTTTTCAATGGAGTTGGTTTTAATAAGTAGAAATTTTAAAGTAGTGAGAGATTATTGACTATGATAATGTTGTAAACCACTTCAGAGTTGTGTCTCTTTTTTAAGGTCGTGGTGCATGTTATAGCAAAGAAGTAGAATATTGTTTATCTCATACAAGAGTGCGTATCATTATTCTCTTTATTCTTTCCAACCTTCTTTCTTTTTCCAATTGCTACTTTGATACAAGGGAGTTGTTGATGGTATCTATGCCTATACATACATCATTCTACAAAGCAACAAACTAAACTGTTTTAAAGGTTATCAATGACTTAGAATAAGGAGGTTGAATCGATGGTCCTTTTTAAATTTGTGCACTTTTAACTTGAAACTTGATTTAACTTTTGAATTATACTAAATTATTGTGACTTCTGCTAAGTTGATTAAGTAGAATATATTTTTATTTTGTCTCTTAACAATAAAAACCAAAAATAGAATAGAGGAGAAATTACACAATTATATATCTTGATTTAACCACCTTGTTAAATGTGGTTTACATCCGGTCTCCACCATAATTGTGGTGGAATTTCCACTATCTTTCACAAAGATTACAATTTTCTAGAATTCTATTCAATTCTATTTGGGACAAACCAAACTTTTACCCAAACTTAATTTGGCTAAGTTTACTTCTTAGACTTTCAACCACTAAGTGCTCACCCAACTTAGTAAAGTAATTCCCTCATAATCATGAATACAAAACAAAAATACATATAAAAGAGTTTGAAATAATTTTATGACTTTTCTCTAAGATTACAAAACAAAAATCCATAATGCAGCAACATCATAAAACAATTTAAACAACCAATAGCAACCAGCACAGTGCTAAGCAGCACCAATTAAGATGCTAAGAAGCACCAATTCTGTAATCAAATAGCCTAATTAGTTCAATTCATTTTACATATTCACTTCCTCTCTTGTTATCAAGAAGGTGAAATATGCCATGCACAAAATGTTATTAAGCAGAAACAGTCATCAGTTCAAAGTTTAAATCTCATCGATCAGATTACAGTTATTCAGATAAAGTAAAGAGTACAAAAAATAACATAAACAACAGAAACAGTATTAAGCAGCAGTAACAGAGACAATGGACTAGACATCAGATTTCTCATCATCGGTTTCTAAAATTTCTTCATCTTCTTGATCAGTTTGCATCTGTTCATCTTTTAAGGAGTCAATGTACTTAAGAAGCACTTCAACCCGACTTTGAGACTTTCTCAAAAAATTTTCATTTTGAATTGCCAGTTTTCTTACTAGCTTGCTTGAGTTGATCAAATATTTGGTCAAGTTCACAAATTCTTGGAGAACATCTTTCACTACTCCATTGACCAAATACTTGTTGGAGGAGGATGTACCAACAGCCGAGGGAGGAAGACTTTCATCTTCTTCTTCTTCCATGACAGGGTTTTCCAGTTCTAGTCCCTTTTTTCTTGGATTGTATCACTGCACTACCGCCTTTCAGATAAGAAGTTCTATACTCGTTTCTCATCAGTTAGATCAATACTAAAATATTCGAAAAAAATAGGCTAAAAATATGCCATATGATAATGAAACATTTCTGTCACTGGGAATACAATCATACATGTGATGCATAAAAAGAGATTTCAGCTTTGTTGAGAATGATATATTGAACTAAAGTGTCACAGAGAATAACTCTTTGATACGAACTACTTTCAGGCAAGAGAATATGAGAGATGATTCGGTGTAGTTGGGCTCTAACAGAACCTAGAGACCGGTGGTTTGGCATGACACCATTCATGAGAAAAATGTTCAAACTTATATTAGGCAAAACATCTTTGTGTGAAATACCAAAATCATTATCTCACTTACCCCAGGTGTAAGCATTCACACCTGGGTCATAATAATCAATGATTTCACTGATGAATTCTTTATTTAAATAAATTTCATGGTCCTTAACATATGAATGAACAATTTCTTCATGATAGTATATATTTGCATAGAATTCTCGAACTAACTCAGGATAAACTGTTTTTTGAATTTTAAAAAGGTTTTTCCCGTGCAAGTAAACAATATTTTCAACAAAGTTCAAATATTTTTTAGCCAATAATGCGTCTAAATTAGCCAAATATATTGAACATAAAGGGCGATTAATCACAATAACCCCGTGAAATTTGAAGTTCATGCTTGAAGAGAAATGAAAGGAGTCAAAGTGAGAATGAGGGCGGTTACCGAAGTGGGACTTGAAGCCGACAGGATCAAGGTTATCAGGTTCCTTTACAGGGTGAAGAAAAAGGCAACGGTTACCTTTAGTCGAACGATTTGGGAATTCTTTAGGAGTAGAACGTAGTCGTGAAGAGGATCGAGGAGGAGGAGACGTTGGTGGTTCCTCCGCTGCCATTGGTTTCTTACCCTTGGTCACATTTGTCCTAGAGGTGCTAGCATCTGAAGGCGCTGTTAACGACAGGCAGTGAATTTTGTTCAAGCCATAGTCTCGGAAACAGAAGAAGAATGTGAAGAAGATTGAAAATGAATATGAATGTGGGTTTGTGCTTTATTTGTTGGAAAAGGATTTGAGAAAGAAGATTTGCTAGAAGAAAATGGATGATTTCAATTGTTAAAAAAAAATTGAAGGAGTAAAATGTGATTTTTAATTTTTTATTATTTTTTTATATTTTTTTATTATATTTATAAAATTAATAATAAAAAATTATATTTTACTTTTTTTAATTATTAAAAAAAATTGAAAGGATGCATTCCTTTGCTAGAATATCTCTGGAAGTAGCCAACTTCTTTTTCATTATAATGAAAACTAATGAGTGTAGTTTTATGAAAACAATAGAAGTCAGACGAAGAATATGAACGCTTTTCAAAGAGTAACTGCAATGAATGATGGTTTTAAAAACACAAAAAGATTTTTTAAAATAATTTGAAAAGATGTTTAAAAGAATTTAATAAATACATATAAGTAAGCATGTGAAAAAACAAGTCAAAAAATCTTTGAGAATTTAAATATGATTTAACTTAAAAAAATTAAATAAATAAAAAATATTGTGAATATATGATAAAAAAATTGATGAGGTCTATGTCTATTCATAGATTTAATTAATATTCAATTTGATTTTTAAAATTTTAATAGTTTAATTAGATCTCAAAATTAACAATTCTAACTCACATGAACTTTTAAGTTAATTTCCATTAATGATGTATTGATGTGGTATATTAATTTATTGTGACTAAGATTTCTCATCAAAATTTTATATGATAAAAATTTATAGAACTCTGAAAGTTTAATTATTTTTTTTAGAATTACAAAATTTTTAAGTTGAACTTGTTATTATCGTTTTTCTGAGAATATTGAGATGTCAATCAAATTTTTAAGAAGTTTAATAAATATTAGATACATAAAATTTAAACATAGAATCTAAATTTTTGTAAATTAACGTATAAAATTAATATATTATTTATGAAAATTAATTTAAAAATTAATATAAATTACTATTATAAATTTTAGTGTCAAATTAAATCAATTATAATTTTAAACATCAATTTAATTCAATCTCAAATTTGACCAAACCGAGTATCATATATAAAACATTCAGATATTGTAGGGTGCCATATGATTACGAAATAATCCATTAGTTCAAATCATGCTCTAAGTTTTAGTACTTCTGTTTTTGGCCAAAAGAAGGGAGAAATTGGGCTGTCTCAGTGCATAAAAAACAATCTTTGGGCCTTTGTTTTCTTAATGTATTGCAATTTAGATAACGTTGAAATACCGTTGGTTTATGCTCTGCATTCTCAAAAAAAAAAAAAAAAAAAAAAAAAGAAACCTTGTTAGCACATAGCAGGGCTCACTCCTTCGCTCACTCATTCTTCTTCCTTTTCCCCTTATTTCCTTTGATATTCCGACAGCTCTCTTCACAAGTCTTCGGCGAAGCCACAAGATCATTCTAGAACCTCGCCTCACCAGATATGAGCCATGGGCCTGGCCCAAAGAAAAAAAGAGGGTCTTCCCCTCACCCAACGGACACTGCCTTCCCCACCCCACAAAAACACACTTACCTCAGTTACCTGCGCATAAAGTGCGCACGTTAGCTGTCGCCTCTTACAATCATGCCTAAAAAGGTTCTCTCTCTCTCTCTCTCTCTCTCTCTCTCTCTCTCTCTATTAAAATTTGCACTCAACGCCACTATTATTTTATTTTTGCAGACTTGCCCCTTGTTGCTCCGCGTCTTCACCAAGGTATACTTTTAAGTTTTAAGTTACAAAATGCAATTCCTGAAAGCTTTGAAGCCATTTGTGTTTTTATTTATTTATTTTTTTGTGGTTGTTGAGGAGGGGAGTCATCACACGATGGAGGACTTTGCTGTGAGAGG
>NC_029773.3:88088449-88092430 GCF_000817695.3 Arachis duranensis | reverse complement strand
AGCCATCGGAGGAGGTTCAGATTTACACCTGGAAGGACGCTACTCTTCGTGAATTAACCGAGCTCGTAAATCCTCTAATTCTATGCATTTTTCTTTTCTTTTGCTTTCTCGCAATTTCTTATATTGTGCTTCTTTCTCAGTGTTTTTAGCTTAGGGTTTTAGTTGAAGAAGGAATGTGATGATAATGATGATGAAAGGTATATAGTTAATATTAGATGGTTTTTCACATGGAATGAAATTTAGGGTTCTAATTTAGTTTATTGTGTTAAGTTACCACATTGGGAGTTTTTGTTTTTCTGGAGGCACTGAAAGGGTGTTAAATAGGTTTGTGGGTTGGACGGAATATTACTGATTCAATAGCACGAGATGAAGCAAGAGCTTGGTGCCATTCTATTATTGAAAAATGGTTTGATGGTATACTACACAAATGAGACTTAATAAGTTTAGGAAGTGGGTAGTGTGAAGGCATGGAGTTGGGTCGATGCAAGTGCGTGCGTGGAAGATTGGCATGAATTATGTCACACAAGAAAAGAAAATGGATCAGAAAGTGACAATGAATTGAGGTAAACTATAGGAGGCGTGGTTGTAACAAATGATATTTAGGCTTTGTTTTGGGAATTTGTTACTCTGCAACTTTAGTGGGATGTAGTTGTGTGCTAAAAGTGTAACATGGTTCAAATGATGGTAATATGCTTTGCTTTAGCATGGAGAAAAAGTGCTGACTTTTGGTTACAGGCATTGAGAAAACGATGTAATGATCAAACGTTTATGGAAGTTGTTAAAATTCATTAAAATGCGAAGGTTTTTATATAGTTATATCTTTGGCTGCAAGTGCCCAGCAGCTTTAAAAGGGGTTTCCGAAAATGGGGTCTTATGTTTTGGTGGTGGCCTGATAGATATCATTCGGATGGTGTCAGACTCTCAGCTGACATGTGCTACCTAGTGTAATCATTGAGATTATAGACTCAAGTCGCTTACAGATTATAGTCAAGCCTTTTGGTGTTTAGTGACCCACGCTTTTGCAAATGACAGATGAGGGGAAAGGCATGAAGCCTAGCTGATGCATTGGTTCTTTTGATTCTATTATCTGATTGAAGCTTAACGTTTTCCAATATCTGTAATTTGTGTGAAGTATGTTTTCAGTTTGTTTTCCTTTTTCTTTATTGTGGTTCATATTCTTGGCATGTGCTTAGCTGATTATTTTCCACAGGTCAAAGAAGTGGTTAAACCTGCAAGAAGAAGACATGCAAAGCTCTCATTTGCTTTTGTGTTTCCTGATAAAAATGGTCGATTCAAAGTTCAAGAGGTAATACTTTAACTTAATAAGCATTTTTTCCATCCTCTTCCATTTTATGCATACTTTACCTAAAAGGGTTCACTCTATATATCTGGTTTGTATAAGAGGGTTCTTGATAACCATGACTTTAATGTCATATGTTAAACTTAGATCAGTAAATTTGATTTTGATTATTCAATAACCACATGCATATCTTTGTGTTAATGCTGATATGTAAAACTTGAATTTGTGAACGGGTAGTATTACCTGTCCTTTTTTATAAGCTCTGTCATCTTTGCTTGTTTTGTGTGGTGTAATCAAAGATATCAAAGGGCATGCCTTCGGTACTGTTGTGGTCTGGGAGGGCCATAAAGGGTCAGTGCATCTTGTGCCTTAAGAGTTAAGAGTTCCATATTGGTGTAGGCAAGGCATTAATTTATCAAATTATCTGTTTTATTTATTTATTATTAGTTGTTATCTGTGATGTTGAATGGGAAAACATAGATTATTCAGAGAATAGCTATAGTTGGTAAAAAAAAATTGCTTCTTATCTTTGTCTAACTTGTTAGACATTAATCCCCCAGCACCTTGAGTGTTTTTTAACTATAGTTAAAAATATATAATTAAGTGATTGTTTTTTAACTGCGATGCAAGAGTTTTTCAAAATGAGAAATTAGCTGGCTTTGGATGTATTATTAGAGACGGTATGGGAATTTGGATGAAAGGTTGTTCTGCCAGTATACCTCTTTCTATGTTCTCTGTTGTGAGCTTCATGCTATTTGGAGAGGGCTTGTTATGGCTTCGGATTGCGAGTGCAAAGAGGTGATATGTAAAACAGATAATCTTGATGCGTTTCTTCTTGTTTCGCGAGACACAACCAGCATGATTACGAATGACTCTGATCTGCTTGACAAAATCAAAGAGATGCTTCAGCGTAATTGGACAGCTACTTTAGTGCTCATCCAGCGCACAACAAACAAAACGGCTGATTTAATAGCTAAGACTGCTGCTTTAAACAAGCAGGTGTACCTAGAGTGGTTACTGCTCCCTAATAATTTTGACATTATTATTAGAGAGGAGTACTACTCTTTCTCTTAGGTTCTTTTTTTTATGTTCAGTCACCAAAAAAAAGTCTACGGTAGTTACTGTTAAACATCTTTGGTACATAGAGATTTCCCCTTTGAAAGAAGTGGCTTTTATAACTAGCTGCTGCAATGAGTCATGACTTTCAAGTTGTATAAAATCTAATGTTTTGGCAAACTTGATTTCTTCATGAAGGTTGGGAAGACACTGGCATATGGAAATGGAAGATTTGATGACGGCAAGGCTTTAGCCGAACTTGGTTTTGAGGTGAAGAATTTCTTCTTGTCATTAAGCTATATTCACAAATTTTATTCACAATATTGCTGACTTTGGTTGTTTATTGCACAGATTGGTGATTACTTGGATGTGGCTATTCTGTAGGTTCTTATGGGCAGTCTTTGTGTTTTGGCCTGTTTATATATGAAGGCCTTGAATTTAGTCGGTTTAATAGAAAACTCTATGTAGTGTTTGGTAGTTAATGTAGCATGAACCAAACCAATTTGATTTCCTTGGTTGCAAAAATAGATAAACTGATGATTGATCAGACCAAGACCCATTATGCGACTGACTAGTGTATTATTTGATGGGGGCAGAAAGTAAAGGGTTAATTCTTTTCTCTTTCCTGAAAATGAGGGTGCAGACATAATGTAAATTGGACAAATTTTCAAACGCACAAAGCACAACGGATGTGGATTAATAATCGGATTCAAGAATAAAAGTAGAGTAATCCGAATCATTATTTGTGGAATGGTTATAGGGGCCCAACTTTTTGCTACTAATAATTAATTTCAAAATAAAGAATATGTAATAAATTGATGCATTTACGAACGTTTTAACTATTTTACCAACTACCTCAAGCATTTTGTATGTAGTCGTTGATTTTCGTTGAGGTTTAGAACCTGTTTAAGTTGTCATGTGTAAGAAACGTTTGTAGAACAATAGCAAAAATTTAATTATATATTATTATAAATTTAATTTGTTTACTAATTTTTAATTTATTGTTTAAAATGTTATCCAAAATTGTTAGTATATTAAAATTAAGTTTTATTATATCAATTCAAAAATATTCTGTATAATTTTATATTATTTATCTGTTGAAATTAAATTCTAAAAAAAATAGTATTGATACTTATATACTTTAAAAATGGCTACAATACCTATTTATCTTAGATAGAAATTTATGAAGTTGATAGATGAGAATCGTTAGATGATAATTTAGTCAAATTTATTAAATTATTTAATGACTTTTAATTATTAGCTTCACATGAAAGTTTTTACCTTTATCTTATTCAATGTAAGAGAAAGAGGGGAGGGGGGTTGGGATAAAATTGAATGAAAAAAATGAGTAAATAATTAACAATTATAAATTTCATGTGTTTTTCACAAAATGAGATAATGAGGTGAAAGAGTTAAGAAGATAAGTAATATTTCAAATTACTTCTTATGAGATTTTTAATCGAATAATTTAGTTTTTAATAAAATTTAATCATCAAATCATTTTTAATTTTTTTGTTAAACAAATTAATTTTTTATTAAATTTTAATAAAAAATTAGACATCAATTTTTTTGTTATTTAATAAAAACATAAACATTTTAAAATTTTTTATATTAATCTATCTATA
>NC_029773.3:88079374-88088443 GCF_000817695.3 Arachis duranensis | reverse complement strand
TAAATAAATAATTTAATATATAAATTTATTTATCTAATAAAATAGAAATTATTTATTAAAAATTAAAATATCCAACTAAAATCTCGCAAACCGAAAGTAGACCTACTATCTCGTAATCTCGCTTCTCCTCAGTATTCCGATAACAGCCACGACTACGACGACGATCACAACGAAGACGACGAAGAAGACGACGAGGAAGAAGAAGCCGTAACAAACAAACAAAATCATTTCAACGACGAAACGCTCATCCATCCTCATTCACTCCTTCCATCTCCCGCGCCGCCACACACTTTAAAATCCACGTCACCACCTCGAAACGAGGACGTTTCCTCCGGAATCGGCACCTTCATCAGACAGCGAAGCTCCGGCCTCTCGGACGCAATCTTAAAGAGGATCTCGACGTTTCGCCAAAACGACGACGTTTCGGACAAGAAGAAGGTGGAAATCATGGAGTTCAACCTCTCCGGTGTCAAGGTGGTAGTAGAGCAGAAACAGGAGGAAGTGAATCAACTGAAAGGAAGAATCACCTTCTTCTCGAGATCGAATTGCAGAGACTGCACCGCCGTGAGGAAATTCTTCAGAGAGAAAGGACTTCCGTACGTTGAGATAAACATCGACGTTTTCAGGGAGCGTGAGAAGGAGTTAATGGAGAGAACCGGAGTCTCAGCGGTGCCGCAGATTTTCTTCAACGAGAAGATGTTCGGCGGTTTGGTGGCGCTTAACTCGCTGCGTAGAAGCGGCGATTTCGATCGGAGGGTGGCGGAGATGCTGGCGGAGAAGTGTCCCGACGTAGCGCCGGCGCCGCCGGTGTACGGTGTCGATCCTATAAATCATGATAGGAAAGACGAACTTTATGATCAGATTAGGTTCGTACGGCAGAAAATTGTGATCAGTGATCGGTGGAGGAGGATGAAGATCGTGAGGGACTGTTTCGTTGGCGAAGAGCTCGTTAATGCTTTGGTTGAATACCTTGGTTGCGCGCGTAGCGAGGTACGTATGACATACGTATGCGTATACAGCATGCTTACAGCTTACGTATTCTATACTATTCTTTCGTTTCTTTAATTTGTTGTAGATATCTTTTACGGTATATACTATTAGGAATTGATAAAATTTTGATAAATGATCCTTGAAACCAAATTTTAGAGCCACTATTTTTGACATTTATGAATCGATTTAGACATCTGATGTATGTATAATAAAACAAAATGCTTCCATCAAAATATAATAAAATAAAATATTACATTAGTTTTGTGGATGTAGTAAATATGATAAAATGTTTTCATTGGTAATTAACATAGTTGAGATTTTTAGTTTGTAAATCCTTATTTATTTAGGAATTATTTTCCGTGTGTCCAATAAATATAAATAATTTGTTATAGCGCCTACAATTAAAAGCTTAGAATAACTATATGAAATTGTTGATTTTAAAATTTAGAGCTCTTGCTTTAAAATATTAAGTGTGATACTGATTAGTAAAAGTGAAGGAGAAGGTGCGAGCGTGAGAATTTTTTATTTGTTTTCTGCATTGATGAGAAGCATTAGATATGGAACAGAACTAGAGAAGTTTAGAACCATAAGCTGTAATAATGACACACATGGGGGCCTATGATGATAACAAGGACTCGTGCACTACTAGGTTTTAATTTTGTTTCCAAAACAATGGGGAACAAAACAGCTCTACCACAAGAAGTACCTATGTTACATTACATCCTAGGTGTTATAAATAAAAAATATTATATTGTTATACTTTCAGATAATTCAATTTTTTATTTTGGGAATACAGTATACGATTTTATTTTGTGTTTTTGATATGAAGTATAAAAATTTAATTTATATTTACTGAAACTTAAGCAGGCCTTCGTTGGACACCACTAGTTAGAATTGAGTTTCTAAGGCCCGTGAATTTTTATAACGTCAGCTTAGTGCATGTTTGGGCGCCATTATTTTGTTAAAAAAAAGATCTTTTTTCAATGAAAAAAGATCTTTTTTTATTTTTTAACGTATTTGGCAAATTTCTAGTAGTAAAAGTAAAAATACTAGTAAAATAAAAAAAAGATCTTTTTTGAGATGCTGTAATTTACATCTTTTTTTAAAAGATCTTTTTTCCTTAAAAAAAAGATGTTTTTCATGTAATAAATAAACAAAAAAGTACTTTTATATTGTTATACCCAAACATAATTGATAGATAAAAAGACCTTTTTACATGAGATATCCAAATATAAAATTACTTTTACTTCTCTATAAGATCTTTTAAAAAAAGATAACTCCAAAAAAGATCTTTTCTTAGAAGCTCACCCAAACAAGCCCTTAATCACACAAAGGGCCCAATTTCAAGAGTTGTAAAGTGCGCGGAATTGTGGTGTCTTTCATGCTTCATTTCGTCCACACAATAACTTCCTTTTTTTTAAAAAGAAAACTAATATTCCCAGATGTTTTGAATTGATCAATTAATATATGGTGTCACGAGTGGTGACTCATGCTTAACCCTTGCTCATTCAGCACGGTATGTTGATTACTTGATTGCCATCCACTACGGTGGCGTCAGTGACTAACTAATTTTTAGTTGAACTTTTTTGTTAAATAAACAAATGTTCAATAACCATAATACTACAGTACTACTTGGAAAGGAAGTTATCCGTGCCTCTAAATCATAGGGTACATCACAATTACAAATAAAAGTTATGGCTAGTGTTAATATTGATCATTATATTCAAAATACCAGAAATTAGTTATTAAATTAACTATTATATATATAGTATTTTCAAATAGAATAATTAAAAATTTTGAGTATAGTAATCACACTTTTCATAAATCAGCTACTATTTAATTATTTATAAATTTCATTACAAATATAAATATATAGTCATTTTATATTATTATATGAATAACGAGTGATTTATAATGTCTATATTATAGCATAGTTGAAATGAGTCTTAAGTAAATCAAACACCTTATTATCTAAGTCGATACAATTTCATTGTAGGTAACAACATCCCTAGATCGTAAAAGCCTTGCCATTCCAATGCTACATGTTCACTATGTTCTTTAGTACCCCCACTTTTTAAACAGTTGTCAAAACTTTGTTTTTGTAAATGTATCATATATTGTTTCCCCCAAGACTAAGATGCTTTACATTTTGGAACAAATGTGTAGGCTGTAGTGCTCGGAAAACAGTTAGCCAGGAAGCACTTCATCCACCATGTTTTCGGGTAAGTAAAGCGCTATTGAACCTAAGAAGACCAGGCGGATAACAATATGAGCCACAAGTAGTAGTTGATGATATTTTCTTACTGGAATTGGCAACCTTTTGTGTTTTTTTTAAAATGAAGGGAACATGATTTTGAGGAGGGAAATCACGTATACCGTTTCCTTGAGCATGAACCTTTTATCGAAAGTTGCTACAATTTCCGTGATGCCACAAATTATAATGAACCAAAGTCTGCAGCTGTTGTTGGCGACAGGCTTACCAAGATTATGTATGCCATTCTTGAGTCCTATGCTTCTGATGACAGACAATATATTGATTATGATGCCGTTAGACAAAGTGAAGAATTTCGTAGGTATGGGAATCTTATAATATACATGATGCGTTAATTTGTTATGTATTAATTTTTGTTGCATATATATTGGATGCAAATTAAATATTTGTTGATGTATGTTCATCTACTTATGGATTATATATTGGTTTTTGATTTAGTATAATTCAATTTAGTCTATTATATACTGAAATCAATATTTGGTTTTTCACATTTCAACCATGTATTTGTTAAGTCTAAGTTATCAATATTAGTTATTTCAATTATGGTAATTCTATTTTTGAAATAACTAACTAATTTAGCTAATATTGATAACTAATTTCAATGACAACTCCTAACTACATCAATTAAAAATAAGATTTTTAGATAATTTATAAGTATGAGACATATAGTATGCTAGAGAGTCTATAATATAACACTTTTCAACACATAATACATCACTAGTGGATTATAACTCTTAAGGGTCGGCTTAAAATTAATCGACGGAATACAATGTTAGAAGACTAAAATGTTACAATGTTACCATTTAACGGTAAATGATAAAGGTATGTCCAAAGAGAACATAGTTATTATACTATATGTCTAAATGATATACCTCGTGTCTGAATATTCAATATTCTGTTTAAAGTTATTTCTCATTGTTTTACTCAATGCAGGTATGTAAATATGACAGAGGATCTCCATCGGGTCAACCTATTGGAACTATCAGAAAACGAGAAACTTGCCTTCTTCTTAAATTTGTATAATGCCATGGTCATCCATGCTATTGTTAGAATAGGTTATCCAGAAGGTGTAATGGAAAGAATGTCATTCAATACCACTTTTCAGTATTTAATTGGAGGCAGCCCTTTTTCTATATCTGATATAAAAAATGGTGTCCTCAGATGCAATCAGAGGTCAGCATATTCCTTAGGCAAACCCTTTGGCACAGGAGACAAGCGATTGGAGGTAAAAAATTTCCACAATATTCAATGTTGATAGATAGTCATGTACTCTTTCAATGTTATAATACTGAGTTTGCACTTAATAACCTTTAAAAGATCATGTATAAGTCAATTTAATATTTTAAGGATTTTAGGCCTCTATTTAGTTTTTGAAAGATTCTTAAATTCCACCTTGATGTGTCACTCATAAGTCATAACATTAACAGCGTAACAAAACTAATTGAAAGACCAACTTATTGATTCTGCTGACGACTAAATTGAAACATTAAATCATTGGAAGATCAAATTAATTCAGAAAACTTTAATATTAACTTTTATATCATCTGCTATATTTAGTGTTCTTTTTATTATTATTATTTGAAGAAGTTTAACTTGTTCATGACAATTCGCAGGTTGTTCTTGTCAAGTTTAATCCGTTAATTCACTTTGGACTTTGTATGGGTTCAAAGTTCAGTCCAAAGATTAGATTCTTCTCAGCTCAAAGAGTAGAAGATGAATTAAGAGGTGCTACAAGAGACTTCTTTGAGAATAATAATGGAATTGAAGTGGACCTGGAGAAGAGAACAGTTCATCTCACTCCGCTTTTAAAGTGGTAATTAATATTAAGCAATAAACTTGGCACCAAGTTCCTTATATCCATTTCATCCAATTCTGAAGTGAAACAATAATGACAAACAGTTTTCTTGAAATGAGCAGCTTAAAAATGAGATTTGGATGAAGTTGATGTAAGGAACCTTAGTCTGAGTTTGTTTTTTCAATCCTTTTGGAATACCTTGGCTAAGGCTGATTTTCATTTATACCTCCCATCTTATGGAAACATTATTATATTGGCAGGTTCGGTGGTGATTTTGGTACAGAGAAAGATATACTAAATTGGGTACTTAATTACTTGAGTCCCAGTAAATCAGGCCTTTTGTCTCATCTCTTATGTGATGCTGGCCCTGTTAATGTTTCCTACAAGAATTTTGATTGGTCAATGAAAACTTGATTAGGTAGCAACCCCATTATTTGATTCAGCAACTGAATGAATGTCTGAATTCAAGGTAATGTTCATTGCACATGTCCCGGCTTTTGACATGTTTTTCCTTCCAAATGAGAGAGAGTTGGAGTGATATCATACCCAAAACAAATAGATAATTCAGAGATAGATATGATAATTCAGAAGCTCTAGATGTTTTACTTTTCAATGGAGTTGGTTTTAATAAGTAGAAATTTTAAAGTAGTGAGAGATTATTGACTATGATAATGTTGTAAACCACTTCAGAGTTGTGTCTCTTTTTTAAGGTCGTGGTGCATGTTATAGCAAAGAAGTAGAATATTGTTTATCTCATACAAGAGTGCGTATCATTATTCTCTTTATTCTTTCCAACCTTCTTTCTTTTTCCAATTGCTACTTTGATACAAGGGAGTTGTTGATGGTATCTATGCCTATACATACATCATTCTACAAAGCAACAAACTAAACTGTTTTAAAGGTTATCAATGACTTAGAATAAGGAGGTTGAATCGATGGTCCTTTTTAAATTTGTGCACTTTTAACTTGAAACTTGATTTAACTTTTGAATTATACTAAATTATTGTGACTTCTGCTAAGTTGATTAAGTAGAATATATTTTTATTTTGTCTCTTAACAATAAAAACCAAAAATAGAATAGAGGAGAAATTACACAATTATATATCTTGATTTAACCACCTTGTTAAATGTGGTTTACATCCGGTCTCCACCATAATTGTGGTGGAATTTCCACTATCTTTCACAAAGATTACAATTTTCTAGAATTCTATTCAATTCTATTTGGGACAAACCAAACTTTTACCCAAACTTAATTTGGCTAAGTTTACTTCTTAGACTTTCAACCACTAAGTGCTCACCCAACTTAGTAAAGTAATTCCCTCATAATCATGAATACAAAACAAAAATACATATAAAAGAGTTTGAAATAATTTTATGACTTTTCTCTAAGATTACAAAACAAAAATCCATAATGCAGCAACATCATAAAACAATTTAAACAACCAATAGCAACCAGCACAGTGCTAAGCAGCACCAATTAAGATGCTAAGAAGCACCAATTCTGTAATCAAATAGCCTAATTAGTTCAATTCATTTTACATATTCACTTCCTCTCTTGTTATCAAGAAGGTGAAATATGCCATGCACAAAATGTTATTAAGCAGAAACAGTCATCAGTTCAAAGTTTAAATCTCATCGATCAGATTACAGTTATTCAGATAAAGTAAAGAGTACAAAAAATAACATAAACAACAGAAACAGTATTAAGCAGCAGTAACAGAGACAATGGACTAGACATCAGATTTCTCATCATCGGTTTCTAAAATTTCTTCATCTTCTTGATCAGTTTGCATCTGTTCATCTTTTAAGGAGTCAATGTACTTAAGAAGCACTTCAACCCGACTTTGAGACTTTCTCAAAAAATTTTCATTTTGAATTGCCAGTTTTCTTACTAGCTTGCTTGAGTTGATCAAATATTTGGTCAAGTTCACAAATTCTTGGAGAACATCTTTCACTACTCCATTGACCAAATACTTGTTGGAGGAGGATGTACCAACAGCCGAGGGAGGAAGACTTTCATCTTCTTCTTCTTCCATGACAGGGTTTTCCAGTTCTAGTCCCTTTTTTCTTGGATTGTATCACTGCACTACCGCCTTTCAGATAAGAAGTTCTATACTCGTTTCTCATCAGTTAGATCAATACTAAAATATTCGAAAAAAATAGGCTAAAAATATGCCATATGATAATGAAACATTTCTGTCACTGGGAATACAATCATACATGTGATGCATAAAAAGAGATTTCAGCTTTGTTGAGAATGATATATTGAACTAAAGTGTCACAGAGAATAACTCTTTGATACGAACTACTTTCAGGCAAGAGAATATGAGAGATGATTCGGTGTAGTTGGGCTCTAACAGAACCTAGAGACCGGTGGTTTGGCATGACACCATTCATGAGAAAAATGTTCAAACTTATATTAGGCAAAACATCTTTGTGTGAAATACCAAAATCATTATCTCACTTACCCCAGGTGTAAGCATTCACACCTGGGTCATAATAATCAATGATTTCACTGATGAATTCTTTATTTAAATAAATTTCATGGTCCTTAACATATGAATGAACAATTTCTTCATGATAGTATATATTTGCATAGAATTCTCGAACTAACTCAGGATAAACTGTTTTTTGAATTTTAAAAAGGTTTTTCCCGTGCAAGTAAACAATATTTTCAACAAAGTTCAAATATTTTTTAGCCAATAATGCGTCTAAATTAGCCAAATATATTGAACATAAAGGGCGATTAATCACAATAACCCCGTGAAATTTGAAGTTCATGCTTGAAGAGAAATGAAAGGAGTCAAAGTGAGAATGAGGGCGGTTACCGAAGTGGGACTTGAAGCCGACAGGATCAAGGTTATCAGGTTCCTTTACAGGGTGAAGAAAAAGGCAACGGTTACCTTTAGTCGAACGATTTGGGAATTCTTTAGGAGTAGAACGTAGTCGTGAAGAGGATCGAGGAGGAGGAGACGTTGGTGGTTCCTCCGCTGCCATTGGTTTCTTACCCTTGGTCACATTTGTCCTAGAGGTGCTAGCATCTGAAGGCGCTGTTAACGACAGGCAGTGAATTTTGTTCAAGCCATAGTCTCGGAAACAGAAGAAGAATGTGAAGAAGATTGAAAATGAATATGAATGTGGGTTTGTGCTTTATTTGTTGGAAAAGGATTTGAGAAAGAAGATTTGCTAGAAGAAAATGGATGATTTCAATTGTTAAAAAAAAATTGAAGGAGTAAAATGTGATTTTTAATTTTTTATTATTTTTTTATATTTTTTTATTATATTTATAAAATTAATAATAAAAAATTATATTTTATTCTGTTAAAAAAAATTGAAAAGTGAGACCCTAAGTTTATGACAAATCTCGATAAGCTTTTATTTACTATTTGAATATTTACTGGTTTAAGTTTCAAAAAGCTTGTACGTGGACATCTGTCACTATCTCAGGCATACACGTTAGAGATTCAGTCTGGTCCTTATTTCTCAAACAAATATTGTGTTTAGTAATTCTTTTCAAATAGAAATAAATATCAATAATATTCTACAACTAAATTAATTATTCAACTAAATTAAATTAAATTGGTATAATTTAATTGACATTTACACATTATTAAACACGACATTATATTATATGTAACTGTCTTTTAACAGTTTTTTTTTATAGACTGTTTTTTTTTATTCTTTTTCTTTTCACTCTTAATGCTACTTCTTCTTCTCCTCCTCCTCTTCATTTTTCTTTATCTTTCTTTTTTATTATTGTTGTTGTTACCATCACTACCACCTCACCACTTCTATTCTCCTCTTCCTTCTCTTTCATTTCTCATTTGAATTTCTTCAATTCTTCCTCCTCCATCATCATTATTATCATTATCGTTATCGTTATTGTCATTATCGTCGTCTTCTTCATATATATATAGCAATTTAAAATAAATTCAGACCAGAATACACTGAAATTAAATATAAAATGTATCGAAACTAAATTTAAAATACACCAAAAATACTAAATAATAAC